>NC_058340.1:49365755-49668786 GCF_905475395.1 Chrysoperla carnea | reverse complement strand
GATAATAAACGAACTTTATAGGAATTTATTTTTTTTAACAAATTCTAATTATTATGATTATTTTTTTTGCTTACCTCTTCATCTAATCTTGATACCCAAACATTTAAATTCGAGTATTGTTTCAAAGACAAATCATCCACAGCATGTTGAATTTTAGCCAAAATGTCAGCAAAAGTATTTGCTGAATAGGGACATGTCTCTAATGAACGAACGTCTACATCCAATTGTTCACCTACAACAACCAGCTCTTCCACACGCTCTTGGAAGCTGACAACAGCCTCAGACAATCGTTGGACATATGGATCTAATTTATAACTTTCCCAGACGAGTCCTATACCTTCTGATATTAAAGTAAGTACTTCTTTACGCATACCAGCAACTAATGGTACAATGCTGGTTTTATCTTCAATCTAAAATTGTTACAATTATTGTTTATTACAAGGAAAAAACTTTTTTTTAATCTCTTGCACAATGCCACATGCAAACAGGGTACACTATTTTCCATGAATTTATGAATGAAACAAAAGAAGTAGATTTGAATAGATATTTGAAACTATATGATACTAATTTAATAAAGAAATATATGTAGGTCTCAACTTGATATGTCTATATCATATGTAGGTTTCAATTTATTTCACACAGATTCACAAATTTTGACTTGGAATTCAAACTCGACCTGTAGTTGTTGGAAAAAATATTTTGCTGAATTCGAAAATATGTGTAACATAACGAGGTAATATGTATGTTTTGAATTTTCTATTATGATGATATTTTTCTTCAAGAAATTGAATAAAATATACGTCTTTATTCTTAAATTTAAAGTGGTAGAAAAATTTTTACATCGATTTTGAATTTAACGCATCTAAAGTTACTTCACATGTAGACAATGAATTTTAAGTCAAAATTCATAGACCTGTGATATTTATTAAATAGAATATTTAAAATAAATAAGAATTTTTTAAAACATATAATACGAATGCTTTAATAGCGAATATAACGATCTAAAAAGTATTGAAATTATAATACTGCCAAATTAATAAAATGAAATTATTTATGTACATTTTAGGAAATATTTTCAAATTTTGAAAGAAATAAACACTTAGTTAAACAAACAAATTTTACCTACTTTTTTTTAAAAATATAACAATGCGACTTTTTCAAAGGATTTGTCTATAAAATACTACAACATACTGCATTTCCTACGTTTTATCTTACTTTATTATAAAAACTAAAGAGGTTTATATCTTCTAGATCACGATTTTTGAGATCTTGGAGACATCTAAAGTAATTTGGAGGAGATAAATGGGGGATATCATATTTTAGCAGGTTTTGATAAAAAAATGAGGGAAATCACTAAGTGGAGTACAGTAATCAAAAAAGCCAACATTTACTACATCCTGTGAATTATACGAAATTCATCTTAAAAACATATAATGAAATATTCTAAGGGTACTTTTTGTTAAAAGAAATTTCAAATAAAGGCACTCTCCTATACTTTTCATTTTTTTTATTTATTAGTTACTTTTTTCTTGAAAACTTTTATGTTTAGATTTTCAAAATATTTGTACTATGCGAAATTTGTTTAAATAAAAGAACCATTTCAAAATAATATTTAAAAAATTTTTAAATAGTAATAAAAAATCACATGCAATATATATTTCTTAAACAAAATAACATTAATTACATGTGCATGCATCCTAACGCAAATTATCTATGCTACCTTGTTAAGAGATTGATTTTGTGCATTTATCCGACTTGTCAGCTAAATGAATATTTAAATCAATAATTTTCTAAGATAAATTATCAAATAATATCAATTTACCTTTTCCAAAGTCATTTCATATGTTCGGACACTTTCTATTAATGAAATCGCAAACGGATAAAGTTGATTTGCTTGATGAGCTTTGTTTACAATCGCCAATGGAACTCGGAATCCTAAATTCTTTAAATTGCGTACTTCTTTAGAGAGCGTTATAATTTCTGGTAAGAAATTAACTTTCAATTTAAGAATGTTTCCACGACCACTTCGTGACCGCACCGATTCAATAGTGAATATTCTTCCTGACACACCAATATTCCGAGATTGTACATTGCGTGCCCAATCATCAAAAATTTCTTGGGTATTTAATTTTAATCGAAAACTATCACCATCAGCTTTAAGTTTCTGACCATCGATGTGATTTTCCCAACCTTTACCAAGTACATCTTCAACGCGTCGTAAATAAGTTGTTAATTGATGATCGATTTGTTTTGCCCAAATAATTGAACCAGCTACTGGCGGCAGATCACGTACCATACTAATACGACAGCTCTTACTTTGAGGATATTGAACCTAAAATAAACAAAAAATGTTATAATATTTCACCTGATGTAAAAAATATAAATAATGCTCGAACCGTGCGGAATTTCTCAGTACAGTACCCGTGGCTAAGAACAGGCTAGAAAAATAATATGGATGATCCATATCAACAGTAATTACTTTCTGTTTTTAAACCGAGAGTCTATTTTTCGTCATAAGCCAGCACGATAAGCTATAAAATGAAGGATAAATCATGGAAATTGATAAAATTTAAAAATATATTACCTTAAATTTTTCATGCAAAGCTTCAATATCGTCTTTCACGCGTTGAATTAAATGTGTCTGATATTCACGAATTGCTCCACGGATATGTGGTCGAACAAATAATGCATTGAATCGAGAAAATATACGAAACATTTCATTTGCATTTTTTGCGGTCCCCAATTGATCACGTAAATGCGCTGTAATTCTAGTTTCAACACGATCAATTCGTTCTTCATATCTTTGAACGGCAGCATCCCAAGCTTCTAGACCTTCACGTGAAATATCTAAACAATCAACTTCTTTAACATTTTCATATGCTAAGTTCACTTCCTCAATAGCATTTGCATCAGCTGCGTCAATTGCAAGAACATCAGTTTTCTGGGGTAACGGAGTATCGCCACCACCTTGTTGAATTATTGAATTTTGCCGTACTGTTGGTCGAAGAACACGAACAATTACTGTTCGTAATTGCTCATGATGACGTCTAAAACGTCTCATATGTTCCATTCGATTTTGAAGCCGTTTATGTTGGGGTGAAATACGCCACACCTAATTATTAAAACAATAAATTTACTTAATTTTATCGAATTTTTTTAGTTAACATTCCAAAATGTTATTTGGCCAGATAATTTAGTTTTTTTTTAACTTATGATCGCTTTTCATCTAAACTACTGGGTGATTAAGATTATAATACTGGATCGAAAATTGATCCTTCGCATGTCTGGTGAAGTTTAATTTGACGCAGGGAATTTGAAAATTCTATAGCTGAATTTTCGTGCACTTCAGATTATCTATACCGCTACAACTGAGACTGGAAGTTACATGACATGGGTTGTAATGCATCATATCAGACATGTATGGGTTTTAAATTGAATCTAAAGTTTGTAACGCGAGAAATGGTGATGGTAGAAAGAAAAATTTGGTACATGTGTTCATGATTTTACCTAATTTTCCATTTCTGATCGTCTGTATGTTTCTCACCAGACATATGTTTGTATACGGATATTCTTTTAAAAACTTTGATACTTACCATTTTTAAATGTTCGTCTCTCTTCTTTTTTACGATATCACGTAACAATCCTTGTAATTTATCGTATTCATCGTCCCAAGTTGAAAAGACTTCAAAACATTGAGTCATTACTTTTTCAAACTCATCAAATGGAATATGCATTAATCGACGTGTTCCCAAAACTTTCAATAATTGTGCACCTAAATCTCTAGAAATAGCTTCTACAAGACGTAATGCACGTTGAATTGGATACTTAGTAGTACGGATTTTACGTAAATGGCTAAAAATTTGCTGGACTGCAACGCGAATTCGTTCTAATTCTGTAGCAGCCAATAGATCGTTAATTGGAAAATCTTTCATTAATGGATTATAATTATTAACAATTTCTAAAGCTTGTTTTAAACCAGTATCTGTATCAAAACTAACAGTAGCATGAAACCGTTTTCCATGCTTCAAAATATCTAAAGTGAGTGCTACTTCAATACTCTCACGTTTTTCTTGTATGCGATGTAAGGCTCGTTCTAAATTTAACCAAAAACTTATTTCTTGCAAAGCTGTGCCTGATGAAGGATCTCTATCTAATTTTGTAACTTTTTGAATTTCTTTGATCCAACGATTCACACCATTTTGTAATTGATTTAAAAATGTTGAATCTTCTAAACGATCGCCAAAATCAGATACTTTTGGTTTTCTGTTTTCATCGGCACAACGTTTTATTAATTGAGCTACAATTGGATGAACTGGTAATGTAATTTCAGGGATATCTATGTTTTGTTGTAAATGAAGAAGTCCCATTTCCAATTCAGCAATTTTCTTTTCAACTGAAGGTGCCATTTTATCTCCATCTCTATCAGCACGACCAGACTCTTTAACGTAAGATTTAAAATAAGGAGCCATAGTTTTGCTAATAAAAGCATGCAATGTTTCGTAAGGAGATCCATCACTGAAGTTGATTAGTCGTAATTGCGTGTGAATACTTTTGTCAGCTTCAATAACAGCACCACGTTTAATACAAACCAAACTTGACATTTTTGGATTTGTAAAATGCACTTCATTGGAAATGTAGTATGAAATTGGATCTTTTTCTTCTTCACCTTCAGTTGGTTGATCATTATCATCATCTTTAGAAGAGCTACGTTGAATAAATAAACACGAAACTTGCGGATCACTTAAAAATTTCTTGATACATTCTTGATTAGTACGATCTTCTAAAGCGGAATTTAAAGAAGGGGGTACAACGTCATCTTCAGGTAATAAAACTGTAACTGCTTTCCGAATATAATTCGCGAAAGCAGAATAATCTACTACAACCACATTTTGGGGTTCGGGAGTGTTTTCACTCCCATCCAGGGAGTCGCCCATTTTTTCGACTCCTTCGTATTACACTTTTTTAAATGATGTTACGTTTTAATTATTTCAATTAAACAATGTAAAGTTTTCTTCACAAAATATTTTTAAAATTATTTTATTTGGCAGATTACCGCTATATGCGGCTTACTGCGACTTTGATTAAAATGTAATGGAGGTATTGACTGACAGATCTGACATCATTATAAGTTCTTCTTTACCTCTACGCATGCGAATCACGAAAATTAAATCCGCTACACGCGGTACAATTTATCGGGATTAGATACTCTTAAAAAAACGATCCAATAAATTGGTAGAAGCTAATAATAATACTTCTGATTGAATAGCTTCTCAAAATACTTTGCATCATCAGACTAACTATTTATGTTGCAAATTGTATCAAGCAATTCAAGAAAGTGCTACACGATAGCAACTTATTACAACTAAAATGTGCGAAAAATTGTTCAAATTTCCGCAAAATCCAGAGTATTATTATTATTTGTAAATTTATTATATTTTTGTAAAATTATTAAACGGGGGAATTAAAGACAGAATTTTCCATCTACTTTGGTTTGTTTATTTTTACGTATGTAAATTCATTCTGTTGCAAAAATTTTAATCCTATTTAATCTTCTCGCTTGCCAAGTTTACCTAGATTTAACTTCGACCGCTGCTAAACAAAGTCAACCTATTTAATTTTATTTTCTATCCTTGATTTTTATCGGAAAATTCCATAAACGTTTTACATAATACATCGCAATTCGTTTTATTCTCATTTCCCACTTATAAGACGAATAATGAAATGAGATATGAAGGCGTCACAACAACGTTAGGCTGAAAGCCGCCCTAAGCCCATAAACCATCAATTAAGCACAATCGTATACAACTTTTGAGTTTTGATTGCTTAATCTCAATCCAGTGTTTAGAGGCTATGGGTCTTTTGTCCCGATAAATTGCGCTGTGTGTAACTTGTTAATCTTTGGAAGAAGTACTGTATTATTTGAATACATACATGCATAAATTAAAAAATTATTGAATTAATAAAATATGAATCATGATTTCTATCTAGGTAAACTGGATATTATATCATCCGTACGAAAATGATATTGAAAAGTTTATGCAAAGACACTTATGTTGAGTTCCTTTTCACATGAGAAGTCAAATCCACAGAAGAAAAATTTGTATAGAATCAACAAAATAAAGAATATAAGCCTTATTTTCTAATTTAAACAAACGCTTAACTCGATCTTTGGTGTTTATTTAATTGTTCAACACCTTATTAATTTTTTTTGTACATAAATTTATTGAAATTTCATGAATCATCATCTTCTTTCTGCCGTCATTACCTACGATAAGAGTGCGCAGCTGTGCTGCAAAATAATAAAACCTCTAAAATAGAAATTTGAGAATTGTTAACCTCTTTTTCTGACTGAATAAAAATACAATTTTATTTAAAAATGGATGCAGACACAATTGATAAATTAATATTAAGTAGTAATTTATTAACAGAACAATTAGCGAATATAAAAGATGAGCAAGATCGCGATAATTGTGTTCAAGAATATTTAAAAAGTGTTAAAATCAAACGAATCTGTGATTTTCCGAAAGGTCAGTAATCAAAGAAATTTTAAAATTTACAAAATAATGTATTTTTATTTAAATTCTAGGAGCTGAATGGTTTAATGTCTCTGAATATTTATCTATCAAAGATTTAGAGGGGAAAATTGTTGTTTTGGACTTTTTTACTTATTGTTGTATAAACTGTATGCATATTTTGCCAGATTTAAAAGCATTAGAAGAAGAATTTTCTATAGAAGATGGACTTGTCGTGGTATGGTTTGAATTATTTACATTAAACTTTACGTTTTAAATAATTAACTTATAAGCCACTTGCTTACTTAATATGATAATTTGCGGTGTCAATCATAATAGTTTGATTTTGATGTTGATCATACTTTAAATTGTATGCGTAATACAATTTTTTGAAGTTCTACTTTTCTTAAAGTTTTCATTTTTATAATAAATTCAAATCCTAACCCTTTTTCTTCGCGTGTTTATGAATTACGATACTTCATTTTAGAAAGGTGGCGCACATATATTATTTAAACAGATGTTACACTTTCACTTATAAAACATAATTTTTTGTTCATTTGAATGATAATGATTATCATTTTTATTTAAAAGTAGTCAAAATTTTTTTAAATTTTAATTTGTTTTTAAATTCTGAAACATGTCACTTATTAGTTGCGATAAAATTATAAAAAAAATGGGTAAAATACGAGTAATTTAAATATAACTATACTCATTAGGACAATGGCAGAAAAAGTAAAGCAATTGAGGTAACCAATTTGTTAAACTGTGTAATAATTTCATTGCTATTATAGTTAAAAATAAGTTTAATAAGCGTTACTGGAATATTACTACTTCTTACGAATTAAAACATTAAAATTTTGGGAAATTAAAAGACTGATTTTCTAGTTCACTAATTCGAAATCATTTTTTAGCTCTAAATCAAGTGATTGGCGGATTTGTGTAATTTCCATGGGGGTGAATTAGTGGAAATTGGCTACTTTAGTTAGTTTTGTATATACTGTACCAATATTTGAATCCCCTTTCTAAACTCGCGCCTGTAGGCACATGCATTTTTGTCTTGTGGATAATCCACCTATGCGTATAACCCCAATCCAAACTACATTAAAAATTAATGCGGAAGGAGAATCGCCTTTTCATGTATTATTATTATTATATATAAAATTTCCTTAAAGTAGTCGGGTTGCTTTTACTCATCAACAATTGTTCTTTACAATCATTCGAAGTACCTTAAAATGCCAATGCATTTCTCTGTTACACTGAAGCCGTTTTCCAGAATGAGCCATAAATACAAAAAAAAAGGGTAAAAAAACTAAAATACCGACGACTACAAAATCACGCTCTAAAAAGTATGGTAACAAGAAATATTTTCATCTGAAATTGTAATAATAAGTAAATCGACATTACAGTCAGGGGACCTCAAATATTAAAAGGTTCTGGGCAGAAAATTGGTTCCCCCATTGTAATGGCGATTTTATTTCTAATAACAATTTCGAGTGAAATTATTTTCTTGTTTTCATACATTTGTAATCGTCAGGGCTTTAGTTTTAGAACTTTATTTTATTTTAACTATTTTGGAGCTATAATTACGTGATAAAGTGTAACAAGATATATATTTGGAAAATACCAATTACACCCTTTCATTTGATACCTAACAATTGGTATCATTAAATTAAAATTGATTTTTTTTGTTCATAACTTTTTGTCCTCTAGAGGGCACTATGTTCAATTTAATATGACATCATATAGTCTATAACCAGCGGACGATCAAGAAGCTTTTAACAATGCCTCATTTGCTAAACATTTGTTCATTTGGGAACAAGTGAATATACATACATGCATACATACCGGTTAAACACACAGCCCTCGCCGTAGTCGGGGTAATAAGCATTTAGTCTGGTTTTTATCTCCCTTTGCAAAAATCAGATTTACATTCAATCCCTCAATCAAGAAACTTAGGAAGTAAAGACAATTAGGAAATATTTTAGTATAACAATGTGTTTGGGTATTGTAGTATTCACACTAAAAATTAAACTAAGTTTCAATTTTAGGTGGGGGTCCATAGTGCAAAATTTGAAAATGAAAAGCAATCTCAGAATATTCTAGCGGCTGTTCAAAGATATAATATATCTCATCCTGTAGTAAATGATGCAAATGCAGAATTTTGGAATAATTTAAATATATGTTGTTGGCCAACATTATTAATATTAGGTCCAAATGCAAATCCCTTATATTTGCTTATGGGCGAAGGTCATAAAGATGAAATATTTTTATTTGTAAGGAATGCTTTAAATTTTTATAAAAATCAAAATAACATTAAACACGATTCATTACCTATTTTATCTGCGAGTCATTTGCTAACAAAAACAAACGGACCATTACTATTTCCTGGAAAAGTAACATGCCTTCGAAATAATACAACGGACATTTTGGCAATATCTGATACAGGTCATCATCGAATTATAATTTCTGCAGATAATGGACAAGTATCATATGTAATTGGTGGAAATGGACCTGGTCTTAAAGATGGGGATTTTTCTACTGCTTTATTTAATGCTCCGCAAGGTTTAGTATTTGAGGATGAGAATATTTTGTATGTGGCCGATACGGAAAATCATGCAATAAGAAAAATTAACTTAAAAGAACGATTTGTACAAACGATTGCTGGCACAGGAGAACAAGGTATTGATCGAGCTGGAGGAAAGATTGGAACTGATCAAGAAATATCATCACCATGGGATTTGTGCCTTTTTACAACACCAGATTTAGATATGAGTTTTCATGGACCAAATGATTCTGTGGTTACCAAAAGAGTATTGTTAATTGCTATGGCGGGTACACATCAAATATGGGCATTATTTTTGGATAACATTATATGGTGGAAATTTAAAATATATTCAGCTGGTACGTGTTTAGCAATTGCTGGTTCTGGCAGGGAAGAAAATAGAAACAATTTATACCCTCATGCAGCTGCATTTGCCCAACCTTCTGGTATTGCATTAGACGCTGAAAATAAAGACTTGTATATAGCGGACAGTGAAAGCTCGAGTATTCGTAGGTTATCATTGCTAGATGGAAAAGTTACAGCGGTTGTTGGTGGAAATCGATCTCCTACAGTAAGTTTTTTTTTACAATTCATTAATAATTTACATAATTATGCGGATCACAGCCCTATATATTTTTAGCTACAAAATAGCTGTCGATTTTAAAGATATTAAAATAAATAAAAATTGGTAAACTTATCTAAAAAATATTATCTTGTTTAAGGGTTTGGTACTTAAAACTTAAAATTATAGATCATCTGTGCCCTCGAAAGTAAATTGTTTCATTGAAAAATAAAATGTTGATATGTACCCTCTTCATTGTTACTATTTATGTTTTTTTGAATATCTATCAAGAGTGCCAAAATTTCTGTTTAGAAAACCATAGTATACTTACCAAGAGGAATCTCTTCTTTTATTCTCATAAATTCCAGGTCCAAATTGATTTTCTTGATCCATCTATGATCGGGCATGGATGAAGGGGGGGGGGGATTTAGTAACATTAAATTTAGTTGCAGAGATTCAATATATAACCTTACATTGGTGTGAAGCAATAAAATTTTGCGCTATTTCCACAAAAAGGGTGATAGTATCCAGCTTACTTGCTGTGTATTTTCATGGAACTCTTAAACCGATAGGTCACCTTCACGTTTTCCTATTCGATCTTTAAATGAATTGCTGTAATGGCAAAAGGTGCCCCAAGCTCAACCGTATTTAAGGATCCATTCAAATGAAAATTTCTATAATTCCTACAAATTCAAGGAACTTTTAGAAGTTTTCTAGTGTTTTGGGTTTTTTCTTTTTATGAATCAATTTATAGATTGAAATAAATTTTTTTTTTTTAACTACAATTTAAAAAAATTAGTATTACTTGTCGAACATACTTGTGTGAACATTGACCCTACAATCAACATCTCGACATCGACAAAATTTAATTTGAGAATTAATGTTTCTAATTTGATTGAAGTTTAATCTACAATTAAAGCCGTATTTCGTGTAAATCAAACGTGACACATTGCGGAAACCTAAGAATATCGCGATATACTATTAAACGTGGTATTGATAAAATTGTTCTAATTTGAATTAGCGCCAATCATAAACGAGACACTAAAGTTTATTTTTTATTTATAAAACAATTTTTGACTTTAAAATTGTTAATTTTTATTTCAGAATTTATTTGATTTTGGTGATATTGACGGACAACAATATAATGGAAAGTTACAGCATCCATTGGGTGTTGCAATGGGCGTTAATGGAACAGTTTATGTAGCTGATTCATACAACCATAAAATAAAGAAAATTAACACCATAACAAATACAATCAGTTCACTTTATGGTACTGGTAAAGCAGGCAATAGTCAATCAAAATCACCAATTCAATTTAACGAACCAGGTGGATTATGTATTTCAAATAATCCAGATATCCTCTACGTGGCCGATACGAATAATCATTGCATTAAATCAATAAATTTAACAAAGAAACAAACCTATTCAGAAATTAATTTTATATTACCTGACAATTCAATTAAATCATCAACGAAATTGAAAGATTTTATAGAAGTGAGTGCAAACGGAGCAGATTGCTTGTTACATTTTAATTTCGAATCGGAATCGTCCGATATTAAAATCACTCCGCAAGCTCCAAACAAAGTAATATTCAAGTTTAATAGAGATTATGTTGTTGAACAACCAGAATTTACAAATCCAATGACTATTAAATTAAAAATACCTAAAACAAAGGTGTCGACCCATGAGATTATAATTAAAATTAATATTGTGATATGTAAAAATAATAAATGTATGCCATTAAGTGCAACACTAGGTTTAAATGTTGTATTTATAACAAACGGTGCTACTAATGTTACAAAAAAATTAGATTTTTTAATGTCTTCTAAGGAATTAATACTAAAATAGTTTTTTTTTTTAATATTTAAATTATGCAATTGGTCTAGATTTTTTTTATAAATTAAACTATACAGCTATAGACTGGATTTACCGGACTAATTTTTATATTTGCTCATTCGGGATATTTTAGAAAAAGAAAAACAACGAGAACATTATAATAAGCCTTTTGGAAATGCAACCTGTTTGCAAAAGAGTAAGGGAAATGAAATACGTCGCTCAATAGAATCTGGAATGTGTTTCTTGGATATCAAGTATCATACATGAACCATGAGTTAGTTTGCGCAAATTATTTGTTAATAAATAATTAATTGTTAATTAAATGGAATCATCCATGTATAAATTGACTTAAATTAATAAATAGACAATTTGTATTAGGTATCAGCCATGAAAAAAACAATCTGCAGAAAAACATAATACATGTATTACATATACGTAATGGAAGTTGCCTATTTATTAATTGTTTAAGTCAACTTTTACATGGACCGTTCCATGTAATTAACAATTTATTGTTTATTAACAAATAGAAACATTTCCGCAACTAACTCATGGTTTTCGAATGATACACATAAGAAACACATTCCACCAGGTTTTAGGAAAAAGTGAGCGGTTTATTTCATTTTCCTTAATTAGCCGATTTTTGTTACATCTTTTACTGTAGTAGGTAGTGAGTACCAAAAATATTGTAACATTAATTCTTAGTTTAAGACTTAAACTAATCCATATGTTAATACTGCCGCTGGAAGTTAAAAACCCGTATTTCCACAAAAACAAAATTTTACAGTAAATTAGAAAAACTCATTTCTTTATCCGCTAAAATTTTGATATTTTTTCACAGGCTTTTGATGTGTAAAAGGCCAAAAGTTTGTGTTGTTATTAATATAATTAATTTTTCATCTTTTTTAAAGGAAAAGTTGATATAGGACTATCCAAAACGACTGAAATTGAAATTACAGTCAATATAAATTTCAAAATAACACATCACTGTTTCAGGATTTTAGTTTTCTAATATTATAAAAGGTGCATTATTTAAGACAGATTCAGGAAACCTAAAAACAGCATTTGGTAAATGATTGGATACATCTATCTAATTTTACGTGCGCTTCAATCATTCTATTACGAAAACAGAACTGTGCATTGGCGAAATACTTAGAGATTATAGATAGATTAGTTCCGAGTGTTAAATGTTCTATAAATCTACTGACTATAAGCAATAAAAACACAATAGTATTAAAAAGATATGGCAATCCATATTTCATAATTTAAGATAAGATTCCATTTCTGCGATAATTAGCTGCAGCAGCTTGTGTTGCTACAGTCTTTATAGAATGCGATTTTACCTATCTTACCTTATATTTAACAATCGCAAAATTTTCGTAAGTTACCGTTGTGTTGATCATGGCATCCTCCGTTAAAATCATATATCTTATTGTAAATATTTTTCTAAAAGTGTAAATAAGACAATTAATTCAGGTAAAGTTACACAAAATGGTGTACGTAATACAAAGTAGCAAGTGGTATACAAAGAGTATACAATGCAATTAAAGCAGCTTTGGAATCTTAGCTTTATTCACAATTGATCATTAGATCTTTTACGTTATTTTGGCTCATTTATAAAATTTAATAAAAATTATCGAGAGAAAAATCGATAATAATCGATAATAGCGATAGAGGCTATATTAATTGCCAATCATTTTTTAAAATAATCGATTATTAAAAATAAAATAATTTATTTTTAATCCGTTTTCAATGTATTCATTATCATCATATTTTCATATTTAAATCGATTAAATAATATTAATTGTTAACAAATCAATTTTTTGATAGTTTTATGCAACTGTTATAAATGGACCAAATATAACATATTTTTAATTCAAGCATAATAGCCTATTCAGAAATTTCGAAGTGGCTCATTTTGCAACACTAATTTATGTTTGTGTGTATATTTCGATTATTAGATCAATATGCGAATCCTCTTTTTGAAAATTCGCTTGTATTAACTGGAAGTTATGAACAAATACTCTTTAGTCCGGAGGTTCTAAAAATAACAAGCATTTTGATGGTTAAATGATTTTGTTTATTACAAAATTAATTAATACTAATCAACAAATAAGTATATAATAATGGAGAAATTTATTTTCCAAAGTAATTTGGATTCTTTTTTTATTGTTTCAACTCAAAATAATCTAATCGTATGATTAAATATGAAATTTTGTTAGTTAAAAAGTTTTATTCTCATGAATTGTAATATTGGGTTTCAAAAATTTAAATTAATTGTTAATTATTACAATTTTATATCCTCTATAAATAATGAATGAATTATAAAAATTTTTACGCAGATAAGTGTTTTTAATTTTTATCAAATTTCTATTCAATAATTCAAACCTTTTTCTAGGAAACTTCTGTTTATAATCCTTTATTTGGTGCTTATACACATATATTATGTTATGTGTAAATACACCTAATTTTTAAATCGTTTTTTTTTTTAGTTCCGTCCTTTTTAGTAGGTTCTCTAGTTCCGGGTATGCCGCTCGAATAGACTTTTATATCCCCCCATTCGCAACATTCAAAATATATGCTACTTATTATTTATTAAACCAAATTATTATCGAAACCGTCCAGTAAAGCGAGTGGGTAACTGCTGGTATCTTTATAAATTAAAGCCTGTATGTTATTCTGATGTATAAACTATATTATTGTAAAGTTTCATTAAATTATTACATTCTTGATAAAATCATTGTACAAAACTGAAATTAATAAAGCTGCGCTAAATATAGTTCTTTACGCAACGAATTATACTTTCATATTTAAATTACTTCCGGGTTTCAGAGGACAATTTATCCAAAAACTATTCTAGTAAATGGTAATTTAATGGAGTGTTTTAACTGAGTTTCAAGAAAATTGGAGAGTTACAAGAAAAAATTCACATTCGTCGGGTTTTTTAAATTTTGTAAATATCTCGTGTTTCAATTAACTTAGAACCCTAAACGGAAAATATTTCTGGCCGTACTAAAATTACGTTAGCTAAATTTTGATTTTTTGTGACTTGACTAATTGACTAAATAAGTTTTAGCGAATTTGTTTTTATTGTCTATATTTATGGTTTTTTCGTCAGAAAAAATTATGTTTTTGTAAAATCAAATTTTTAAATCTGAAAAGTAGAAGTAGAAAAAGTAAATAAAACTCAAAATTTTCAATGCTGTGTACCAAAATCATCTTTATTTTTAAAATAATCAAACTTGTATCGGAATGATTTGACATGCAACGGAATTTCAATTCATTATTTTAAATATAAAAACAATTCCACTGTATTATTTGGATTCTCCTGTTTAATATTCTTCGGCACCTTCGCCTTCACCTTCTCCTGAATCCATACCAACTTCTTCGTAATCTTTTTCGAGAGCGGCCAAATCTTCACGGGCTTCAGAGAATTCACCTTCTTCCATACCTTCACCGACATACCAATGTACGAAAGCACGTTTAGCGTACATAAGATCGAATTTATGATCTAAACGAGCCCAAGCTTCAGCAATAGCTGTAGTGTTGGACAACATGCATACTGCACGTTGTACTTTAGCCAAGTCACCACCTGGTACAACAGTTGGTGGTTGGTAGTTGATACCAACTTTGAAACCAGTTGGACACCAATCTACGAATTGGATTGTACGTTTTGTTTTGATTGTGGCAATAGCTGCGTTAACGTCTTTTGGTACGACATCACCACGGTACAACATACAACATGCCATGTATTTTCCGTGACGTGGGTCACATTTAACCATCTGGTTGGCTGGTTCGAAACATGCGTTGGTGATTTCGGCAACCGATAATTGTTCATGGTAAGCTTTTTCAGCTGAGATGACTGGAGCATATGTTACCAATGGGAAATGAATACGTGGGTATGGTACCAAGTTAGTTTGGAATTCAGTTAAATCGACATTAAGGGCACCATCAAATCGTAAGGATGCAGTGATGGATGAAACGATTTGTCCAATAAGTCTGTTTAAGTTTGTGTATGTTGGACGTTCAATGTCTAAGTTTCTGCGGCAAATGTCGTAGATAGCCTCATTGTCAACCATGAATGCACAATCGGAATGTTCCAAAGTAGTGTGAGTAGTCAAGATAGAGTTGTATGGTTCGACAACAGCGGTGGATACTTGTGGTGCTGGGTAGATAGCGAATTCCAATTTTGATTTCTTTCCGTAGTCAACTGATAAACGTTCCATCAACAAGGAGGTGAATCCTGATCCGGTACCACCACCGAAGGAGTGGAAGATCAAGAAACCTTGTAATCCGGTACATTGATCAGCAAGTTTACGAATA
Source organism: Chrysoperla carnea (assembly GCF_905475395.1). Classification (NCBI taxonomy): domain Eukaryota; kingdom Metazoa; phylum Arthropoda; class Insecta; order Neuroptera; family Chrysopidae; genus Chrysoperla; species Chrysoperla carnea. The sequence continues at coordinate 49,653,014 of NC_058340.1, read as the reverse complement.
CGGTCGAGTACCAAGTCAACGATTTCCTTTCCAATAGTGTAATGACCACGGGCATAATTGTTTGCAGCATCTTCTTTACCAGTAATAAGTTGTTCGGGGTGGAATAATTGACGGTAAGTGCCAGTACGAACCTCATCTAGAATAAAAAATACAGATATTTAGTACATAAATTATTACACAGAAAATAATAATTTTCTTTAAAAAAAAAAAACTAACTTATTTTTAATTTTTATTTAATTATAGTTTATTTATAACACAATTGAAAGTAGTGATGTCCCGAATGTCGGTATCACTCAAAAATAATAGAGCCATATTTATTTTATTTTTTGGAGATTTTTAATTGACCAAACAGAAGAAACTTAGTTAACAGTTTAAGGAGAAAACATTTTTCTTCTTTTATTTCCCTAGAAACTAAATGCGTATGAAACGTACTTTTAGTGTCAAAATGTTCGTTTATCCCATGGATATAGGAATATTTTAAAAGGGGTGGAGTATAACCGAGTGGGTGAGTCTCACTAAGGGGGAAGAGTCAGGGTATCATTGTGCCTACCTTCTATTGGCTGTTAACTAGACGCATGCTTAAAGCTCAAAGCCTTCTAAGTGTTTTTGATTCGTTTGTAAGCATGGAAACATGTTTGACATATGGTTGACGTGTGTGGACAACATAAATAATCTTGTATTCAAAAGAAAAGTAAAATTTGTAAAGAAAAATAAATACGTGAAGTATTTATGCTTGTTTTAAAACATTTTTCAACGATATAAGTAACCTAAACGCAACAATATTCTATTCAATTTAGTGAATATTCAATCTTCAACCCTAGTGTTACGACTATTAAAATGGCAATCTAAAACCATGGATATAGAAATATTAAAATCTAAAACACACGAAGTATTATCGTTCTAATTGAATTTCCCGCAAATGAGAGTCGCAGCCAATCAAAATTTTCTTTTGATTCCCCCTTGAGTGATACACCCCCCTCGTCTAAAGTAGGACTTTATACTACATCCCTACTATAATTACTAGATCCGTGGTTTATCCTCATCTGCATTTTTGCCGATCTGGCTCATTTCTAGTTAAAATTATACAATGCAGTTAACTATGGTATCATAAAAACATTTTAACATTTCCTTTGGAATTATGGATGGTAGATGTGCTTGAACTTATCGAGTGAGATTCTACTGTTCTAATAACAAAAATTATGATTCATTTATTTTTTTACACAAGATGGCAGCTATATTGATTTTAGTTTCGATAATTTAAAATGCCGGTTATTACTAAATGCATTGATGTTTTAAGTAATTCTAAGAACTTTTTTAAGTATGCTTACCGACTACAGTTGGCTCCAAGTCAACGAACACAGCACGGGGTACGTGTTTTCCTGCACCAGTTTCGCTGAAGAAAGTATTGAAACTGTCATCTCCTCCTCCAATAGTTTTATCAGAGGGCATTTGACCATCAGGTTGGATTCCATGTTCCAAACAATACAATTCCCAACAAGCGTTACCAATTTGTACACCAGCTTGTCCAACATGTATGGAGATACACTCACGCTATAATTAAAACAAAAGAATCATGAATATGACTATCGATTGTCATATGTTATTGTTGCGAGGTTCAAAATTTTAAATGAATTGATTCAAAAAAAGTTATTAAAATCTTAATTTAAAAACTTTAAAAGTGATTAATTTGAAAAACAAAATTTTAATAAACCGGTAACAAAATGGCGATGACACGCCGATCATTGATTAAAATGCCGGTAATTATGTTTTTCACAAAGTCTAAAATATTACGATTATAAATTAATTTTTCAATAGTTAAAAAGTATGTACTTACCATTTTGATTGATTTTTTTATAAAATGTAATACTTAAAAAAGAATTAAAATGTAAGTTTGATAGACGTTGAAAAGACGTGGCAATGAGGCTTTCCAAACGAATAATGACTCACAAATTCACAGAGTTTGGTATTTATAGTCTTTTTGACGTCACAACTAACGCCTGTTTTTAAGACAGTTTATTGGTTGCTTTTGGTCATGTGACTATGGGGAGCGGTTAAACATTAGCATAATATGATCAATGCAGTTAAATTTTCATATGATCATGTATGTTACAATACAGGGACATTGAAAATGTTGATAGTTTTATCTCTAGTAGATTATGCATCGTCTCTTTCTTATATTATTGCAATCATACTTCATTTCGGTCATAAACACTTTATTTCCTCCTTTGTGTAATAAACTCTATTCAAAGTCACTGTACATGTTTTTCGATGTAGGACTTGAATAAAATGTATTCCATATTTAATTCATTTCCCACATATAATTTATTATAAATAATTATTAATATTGTTTCTTAAATTTGCTTAAAAAGGAGAAATTTTTCGAATATTTATTCAGATGAAATTCAGTTTTCATCTTCAAAAGTAAATCTTTTTACATAGTAGTCCATAAAAATACTTATTTACTAACAGATGAGTCAATGTTTTTTTTTTGGTATAAAATTATCAACTATATTTTGAGACAAGATTTTATTAAATTGGATCTAATTTTAGATATTACCAAAATAACAAAATATTTTCAAATTTAAGTTCGCTTAATGTAGACTGAAATGTCTGGAATAAACAAATATTTATTTTTAAAAATAACCATTTATAACTCCATTGGAAATCTTTATTTTTGTATACAATCATGTTTTTTTTTGAATACCTATGATAGGCTCATGACCCTTAACGTTATAAATAAAATAACGGTTTTGTCTTTTGTATTTTTATTGGTATGTAACAAAATTGAAAACTTGGTATTTTATCATATTTTCAAGAATTTTATTCCAAAAGACGATTAAATAATTAATTTCTGTTATTTTAATAAAAGTGAAATTTTCTGATTTTGAGTTAACGCCCTTATAATAGACCGCTTCAAAGTTTCTAGAAGATTTTGATAACATATAATATACCGGATGCTTAGACCACCTGTCCGGATGTCTTAGACCACTTCTAAAATCCAATTTCCTGTTCCAAGCGGAAATGGCTTATTCAGACTCGTTCTTGCAACTGGTAAGAAATAGAGGGCACTTAAAATTAGGAAGTTGTTCCTTATACAGACAGAAATCGAATGTAAGACCGAAGAGATTTTTTGAGTAATTTTATAAGGAACAACTTTCTAATTTAAAGTATCCCTGTATCTTTTATCAGTTACGAGAACCAGAATGGAATATTTTGAAATTTATAAGGGGTGTTTTAAGATCCAGGTTCAGAGTCTGAAATCGGCTACGAAAGTACAGTATGAATTCAGTAGGCTGACTATGAGAAGACAATAAACTACATAATTAATAAACTTATATTTTCTAACAAACCAGAAAACCGTGATTGCTAGGAAGAAACGTTTCTTATAGGGTTTTGGAATTTGTCATCTATTAATAAGTTAAATGTCATTGAAATACTCGTTAACAAAATTATGAAGACAATATTTGTATCTTTTCAAATAATTGAAGTATTGCATGTTTTTTTAAAGGGGTGCCTTATGCCTCATACTTTTGATCAAGGCTATACAGGTACGGGATGGAAAATTTTTATATTAATTTTTGTATTATATAGGAAAAGGAATATTATTCATCCAAACACAACTTCTATGATAATTCAAGTAGAGCATGACTACTAATAATGAACAACTATCGTAGCATATCATGCAAATATCATGACTCATAAAAAACTATGACATTGACCGTATACGATTACGTGATTATACCTTATAACGTCACAAGGCTTGCTTGCTATTGGTATCATTGGGACTTTAGTATCATGAAGTGTGTTAGTCGAGAAAGGAACAATACAGTATTGATTGACAATAAAAAAAACTGTTACATAAATAGTCAGACGTCCTCTAACCACTTTCTAACTTTAAGGTGGAAAGGGAAGTGTCTCCGGTTTCGACTCTGAAAATAATTTGCTCATGTAATTTTGAGGGTGATTAATTTCCACGAAATAGGTACACTTGATTACAATTCAGTGTTTTTATAAGTGCAGCATGTAGCGGCGCACGAGCGGAAATTTGTTCATGGAATTTTATAAAGGGTCAATAAAATATTCGAAAACCCACGGTGCCAATTTGTTCTAACCAACAGTAGTCAGGTTACCCTCACTTTTTTTAGGGACTGCAAGAATAAAGAATACGTTTCAGAAATAATTTTGTCTAAATTGAGCTGTATAAGAAATGTCAGCCTTTGCTTAAAAAAACGTTTTTGCTTGCTAATTCTAAACGGTACAAACATTTAGAATTAGAATTGCTTAGTCAGCATCTACATAACAAACTGAAGAAAACTTACCAAAGAAATTTTCGAGTATTGCTATAATTTTAGTATTATCGAATGTTATTTAGAGTTTGACTTTGGTATTGTTGGTATGCGTGTACCCATTTTTTACTCCATATAGATATTTGGTGAATTTTGCATTACTAGAGCTCACGAAATTAAAGTCTCTTTTTAGGTATAGCTCATGCTTAAAAATTTCAGACCGTCTTCGTTTTTCAGTTTTCTATCGTATACACTGGCGGGCAGAGATGCCATTCAAGATAGCAGTTGGAGCCTCTCTGAACCTACCGATTATCAACTAATTACGTGCCTATATTTAAATACTATTGTATTTATGAAATTCAGCCCATTTCGAGGCATTTATAAAATTCGGGGCCAAGAGACTGGTTAATATATGTTTAAAAAAAATTTTTTTTTTCTGCCATCGATATTTCATAGCATTAAAAACTAGACTTTTAATATACCCATCGTATTTTTATATTTTGTAATATGCAATACAAATGCGACCATAATTAAGTGGAATGTCTGTTTTCAACTTAATTGCTTAAAATATTGATATCGGAAGTACTGAACCGACTGAATCGATGTGTAGTGTTCCATATAATAGAAACATGGGCATCTGTCAGGTCGTTAGCACCTAAAATTGATGTTAGAAGAACAGTACCATAATATACTTACCTCCATATACAGGCTAGAATACGCAGGGTTTATTCGTATATCATACATCGTCATACATCGAATAATATATAGAGTGTACTAGAACAAATGTTCCATAAATAATCTAAGAAGTGAAAGGTACACCGAATAAAAAAGCACTTTGGTATGAGAAACATGTGTCTGAAAATGCTCCTTTTAGAGCTAAAAGTGTTTGAAAATTTACAAACCAGGTCAAAAAATTGTTGATATTTCAACCGAAAAAATTTTAGCTGATTAATTTCTGCTATATTTCTTTAACGGAGTGTTACATTTAGAGCTGGTTTTACTTTGTCTTTTACAGTTTTTAAACAGAAAAATTCCCAGTCATAAAAAAAAAATACAACTTTTTTTTGGAACATTTTTTCGAAAATCCTCACAGTATACAGTTTCTAATGTCTGCAATTTCGACGGGAAATGTTTTTAGACACATGTTCTTTTTAACAAAATTCTTAATTTGATGAACCTTAGTACCTCCTAAATTATAGACCATTTGTTCTGATACACCTTGTATATATGATAAAAACAAAAATATAACTAATAACTTTGTTTGTTGTAAATTAGAAAAACTGAAAAACGGAAACTAAAAAATTAATTAAAAAAAGAAAATTCTAGAAAATCTTTTTTCCAACTCCTTTATGATCCTGTTGCATGCAATCCAAAATTTAAAAGAGAAGAGTAAGTATCAAGTTATCTTGATTTGGTCGGAAAGAGGGCCCTAGGGATCAATCTTCCCCTTATATTTGTACTTCAAAATACTAAATACAGGGAAATACCTTGAACGTACGCGATAATTAGTGGTACAGAGATGGTAGCCGCGTAAGTTGAATTCGCACATGTCGAGGTATATGTTGTTCTATACACTGTTGCAGATAGTGCATAAAACGGGAAGATTTAGAAACCGCGTAACTTCAATCCGCGTAAATCGGAGTAGAGTTAATCGAGATATTCTGTAGTTTAAAATCGAAATAATTTAGTTATAAAATTAAAAATTTGCTTGATGAGTTGAAAAGTGAAGGAAGTATTTTTAGTTATTGAATAATGAATATAACATACAGGCCATATATAGTCGTGCCATAAAAACACATAAATATAGAGAAACGATACAGAAAGGAACTACATAATTGGTCGTCTGCCTTATTGATGTAATATGATGTGTTTTAAAAAAATTATAATAAATGATCATTGGAAATATTTGGTAATCATATTCAAATATATGTTAATGAAGTTTTTTATTGAAGAAGGAATTTTTTTTTTTTTTAACGGGAATAGCACACTGTAGTTGTATTCTTGTTTCATATTTTCCATTTTTGGAAACAGTCGATTTAAAATCTGCCTTTTTTTAATATTGAGTGAAAGCAATTTTTTTTCGGGGCTAATACAGTGCTGCATTTACAACTGCCGTGACCCATAGCTAGATTTTTGGTGAAGACCATTTCCATAAATTTCCAATGGGGAAAATAGGAAACGTGTTGTTATTATTCCATTGCCTCTTAACAAAACCATGAAAGTACCCAGCTTTTGGTCCAAGAGGGGGGCAAAACAGGAGTTTTTGAACTAACAATTTGAGCATAAATTCAATTCGAAATAAGTAGGTAGATCGATTTTAATTTAATTTTTAACTTTTCAAAACAAAAACAAAAAATGGTTTATATATATTTTTGTTTGTTGTTTTTCCAATACTACCAATACTATGATCATAGAAATTACCTTGAAAATAAAAGTTATTCATATGAAGGTTGCATGAGTGGGTCAAAAAGATTTTTAGATATTACTAAAAACCTACACAGATTTGTATGCGTGGTTTTTAGTCAATGAATTAAACCATATTCTGTACGCTATAAGTATCATTTATGTTAATAAATACTATGAAAATAATGACATCATAAGTTAAATCTGTTTCTGCCTTATAAGGTGTTTAGAAAGATGTTGTTTTCATGCGGAGAGAGTAGGTCGTTTTAAACAACAGGTCGTAGGTAAATTTATCGATTTTTACTAGAGTAGAAAAAGGCAAATGTTACAAAATTCCATTGAAGTACCACTTATTGAGATATCTTGTATTGATTTTATAACTGAGTAAAATTTTAATGGCCTATAGGTTTGATTTCCTACCAGAGGCGGATTAAATGTCGAGAGCATCCTAGAAAAGCACTGACTGCATAAGTGTCCTTCTAGCAGCCATATATTACACATTTTAACTAGCACTGACATAGATATATTAATACAATACTATAGATTCTTTAGTTAAAAACTCTCACGCAAACGCCCCTTTGTATTTTCGCCCACTAAGGCACGTGATTAATTTGCCTTACAGATAATCTGCCTCTGCTTCATATTGTAATAAAAGTTAATTCACACGAAGAGAAGTTACTTTAGAAGTAAATAAGTACAAAAAGTTGACTTTAGAAGTAAAAAATCGATCAATTGCGAGTTGGATCCCGAGAACTTTATCGTTTATAACCAGGGCCGGATTTAAATTTCTGCCGCCCTGGGGCACTTTAGAAAATGCCGCCCTATGACTGAAATTTTATTTTAATAGTTTTGATATCTTATTTAAAAAAATTAGAATAACTAATTAATTGCAGAAAATTTATTATGTATTACATATTATTACTGTTCTTTTAAATTAAAATTAATTAGTATTATTTGATAATTCTCCAATTTTAGGAAAATTCATTGATCAATTAAAGTTTCTGTTATCAAAAAGACATACATAATTTGAAAATATTTTTAATTCTTCAAAAAAACTATATTAATTTATCAATTCCAGAAAATAACAAGTGAAAAGAAACAATTGACTGAGTTAATTGTTGAAATACCATGCATAGTCAGTGTTGATTTCTTTATCACATAACACATACAAAAATATATAGACAGTGTTGATGCGCAATTGTTTGTTTTTTGACGTCACGTAAATAACAAAAGATATTCACTTTTAAATAGGCAACACACAATTCCTATATTAATACATACTATAAAATTTGCACCTAATTAACGCTCTCGTGGGTAAACAGTGATGTTTACAAAAAAATGTTTCAAACAAAAGTTTTTTATTTTTTTATAAGGAACATTTTTTACATTTAAACTTTTGATCTATCTCTAACGGTTTACAAGATGGGTCCTACGGACCCAAGACCGAATTGACCTATAATGCTCATTTACGAACTTGACCTCACTTTTTACGTCCTGAGTACGCTGTAAAAATTTCAGCTCGATATCTTTTTTCGTTTTTGAGTTATCGTGACCACAGACGGACGGCCGGACGGCCGGACGGACGGACGGACGGACAACCGGAAATGGACTAATTAGGTGATTTTATGAACACCTATGACAAAATTTTTTTCCTAGCATCATTATTTTTAAGCGTTACAAACTTGGGACTAAACTTAATATACTATGTATATTTCATATATGCATGGTATAAAAATATCAAATTTTATTTTTGCAAACCTTTATGGAAATAAATTAATTAAACTATTTTAATAGTTTTCACTTAAATTTCCTATATTATAATCTACAAAATTTTGATTTGATACATAATGCATAAATTATATTTCTTGAAAAATAAAATGTTTATTTAAAAGAATTAGTTAATTATATATTGTATAGAAAATATTTTCTCACATTCCAAATTTTGCCGCCCTAGAAAATTTGCCGCCCTGGGCACTAGCCCCGACTGCCCCTAGTGTAAATCCACCACTGTTTATAACTCACATAATTTTAAAATTTTTGGCTCAGCTCAATAATTTCGGAGATCAAAGAAATGGAATGTCTATTTTCTTTTATACCTTTCAAATTTTGCAATTTAATACCTACTTTAATATTTTCGGAATTTACTCGCCGCGATTATACCCAAATACTCAAGATTACATTATTTTTATTCCTTTTTTATGGAGTGTTAAATATGACAAATTTTTTTTAACCTGTGGTAATTCTTCTAATTCAAGTTTAAAAAATTTTTCAAATGTATAATTAGTAGATCCAATAGTTGAAATCATTTTGATTGTTATGTTTTACATTTTTAATGTGCAATTATTAATTTATTATTTTTATAAACCTCGACCCTGGGATTTATATTCTTTAATTAAATATATAATAACATGAACAGTAGTTAACAGATGCTAAATATGATTCACAAATTAATGCTAAGATATACATTTTGAGTTTTATAATTTAAAAGAAGGAGAGGTATTGTTATATATTCGTTGCATGCAGAACTAAATTCGAAGCGAGCAGTTACCCGCTCGCTTAGCTAGGTAATTTCAACTTTAAAAACAAAGACTTCACCTCCTTTGCCCTTTCTTTTACCCTCTCCATAAAATATGTGAACAATATCAACTGTAAAGATAAATGATATCCTTCAACCCACTTGTTCCCGTTTAGCCCGCCTCCTAAACATCAACTTTACTTCCATTAAGTGAGGAATTAGACGGCCTTCGGCTGCAGAGTTTACTGATCTTGCAATATAGTACAGGCATTATTTTAGAATGTACAAGTATAATGGTCTAACTTCTGCGTGTTGTATAAAAATCTAATTTTATCATTAAATTTTCGACCACCGTATCATGGATATATTAGAGCCTATGTTCTTTTCTGATGGATAAGCTTTAATACTTTGAAGTTTTATCAAAATCCATTCAGAAGCTTTTGCGTGAAAGCGTAACAATTTACTTCAATTATGTGTGGCAACCTGAATTATCTATGTAATACAGGAACGGCTAGATACCTTCTGGTCATTATTTTAATGGATTTATAAAGTTTTTTTTTTTAAATATATATTTTTACCACGTGCAGTAATTATTTTGATCTACATAAAATTTTATAGGTACTGATGGAGTGGGTGTATTGATAATTTAGAAGAATAAATTAATTAAGTCACAAATTGTTAAAAAATATTTATTTATATATTTACAATGCTTGTATATTTAAAAAAAAATATAAAAGCAAAAATTAGCAACAAATCAACAAATTTCACAAGAAGTGATGTAACAAATACTTTACAAACAATTTTCATTAAAAATAATAAAAGTTCTTACAAAAAAAGAAAAAGGAAAAAATACGATAAGTATTTTTAAAAGTTAAAAAATATCGAATAAAACAGAAGCAATAAAAGTGAATATACTTTAATAATTAACCACTCGCCAAAATAAACGCATCAATCTACAAAAAACTTATGATAGATTCGCTGTCGCACATTTAATAATAAATTGTCTTTAGCTTTTTAATACAGCAAAACTATTTTTTAAATATCTTCAATTTGACCAGCAATGTCATCATCTAGAGGTCACTTCGGTCTAGTTACTGATAAAAAATTATTATACTTAATTAGAAAGTTGTTTCTTATAAACAAAACAAATGTTTGTTCGAAAAAGTTTTTCGTAAATTGAATAGATTTAAGAAAAAATTGAATGCAAGGAAATATTTTTGGAATCAATTACCGATTCTAGTAAGAGGCAGAGAGAAGCTTTAACTCAGAGAGATGATGTTTTATCTCCTCTGATTATGAATATAGCGAAATTTTTATATTTTGCATGGAACTATTTGACTGTCGAAAAAATGTTTCGAACAAAAAGTGTTTGTATAAGAAACAACTTTCTAATTAAAAGTGTATTTCCATCTCTTATCTGTAATGATTCAAAGATGACTTTTTGATGCTCGTGAAGGCCAAAATTGTCCTAAGTATCTCCCTAGACTTTCTCTTAATTAGTTTCATCCTGGCGATGTCTATACGATCATATACGTGTTTGTGTAATAAAAATGGGAATGTTGAATTAAAATTTCTATTTAAATTAAAATCTATGAGTTATTTTATCTTTGCGTTAAAAACTCGATATATTATGCAAATTGAAAAATTTCTTTTTTTTTTCGTTATCTAAATACCGGACCATTTTTAATCGAAAAAACAGACAAATGGAATTTTTAAAGAAGACTTGAGAAAATTTTAAATGAAACGATATACAATCGAACAACGAACCAGAAGTATATAAACTTAATTTTAAAAATGTAGTCTATTGTTTTAATTCGGTTAACTCAAAATATCGACCCGAATGTTCGATGTTCTATTGGACCCTTAGACTTAAAAAGATGAACCGTCAGGGAATAAAATTTGAAATATAGGAGCCTTAAGATATTTTTTTTGTGCCCAGGGCAAAGTACAAAGAACTAAAAGAATAACTAGCTTAGCTACTATTTTGTGCAATAGTTAATGGTTTCCTTTAGACACAAATGAAAGGTTTGGTGAAGTGTTCGAAAACGTTGTAAAAAAACTAACCACCGCTTTCAAGATTTTCTAAACATACAGTGTACATAAAATTTTTGGATTTTTTTGTTTTTTTACACAGTACTAGGAACAGCCCTGATAAGGAATAAAAAAAATTATCTGGGGATGTAATTTATGAAATATCAAGCGGTTCTGAACTGTCTCCATAATTTACCGGAGTATCGTGATTAAAATATTATAATAAAATCGAAAAACGTCTATGTATATGCAAATTTTCAATAATAAAATATGCATTTAATATAAAGATTGCTAACATATGAAATACTAATAAAAGAAAAGAAAATCTACCTAAGAAAAACAGAAAATCAATTTGATAAATTAAATCAAAATTGATAAAAATTCGAATATATTTGCTTTTATATATAATAATAATATATATAAGTATAAAGGGTTCAACTCGAAATTACAACGAGTTAAAGCGAATTGCTAAACGATGAAAGCGTGGAAGAGAATAATAGGAAATATTGTATATTATAGTATTTAATAGCACAAATTGTTTCGCGCATATGAAAATAATTTTCTGTATAATTTCTATTCAAATGTTGACTTGTTTTATTTAATTACAGTATAAACATAATTTTTATAAAAATAGAAATAAAATTTTACAATTATCATCATAATATATATTGTATTCTTTTAATAGACAAATATTACAATATTTGAAAGATAAGTAAAAAAATAATTTAATTGTTATTGAAATTAAGCTTCTTTAGTTGATCGTAGCGCTTCAAAGTCAAAACCAACTAAATAATAGACCATGACTATTCAACGTTCGTTCCCAAATACTCGTAATATTATTCCAAACGTATTCCTTAGTTTCATTTTTTGACAATTATATCATTTTCATGATGTGAATGTTTTTGAGGAAGGTGGAAAAAGGAATTCGCTCAAAGCTAACGATTTGTTGTAGAGTTTCTTATTGATCGATTTTGACACACGTTAAAGCGTTTTGAATCTGTTAAAAAAGCTCATTGAAGTGTTCACTAGTTACACAATACCCTGCCACTTTGAATTATTAAAATTTAATTGTGCCCAAAATAATTTTTAGAATTTGTTTTCATTACACAGACAAAAAAATTATAAAAAATACAACAATTTCTACAGTGATAGGTGAAAACAATTTAAACAAAACCTACAAAAAATAAAAGAGAAATAATGGGCGAGCCAATTCTCAGTATCCAATGTTGCTATTCGGCATTTTAAACAGTTGCACAATAAATATCGGATGTTGAAGATCGAAGAATTTTTGTAAATTGAGTGTTATTAGCAGAAAATTGCTGTTGATTTTTCAAAGAATAATTTTCTTTTGAAATACTTTTCTATCCTTTTCTTTCTGATTTTGCTTCGATTAATGAAACACCAAGATCTTACTTTTGGGAAAAAGATTAGTGGTAGTTTACTTTTTTCACTTTCAAAAACTTGCGATTTGGATAAGAAATGTTGGAGCATTTTATAACTAATATTCCTAAAGTTGTTAGGATAACCCAGGAGGTTTACGAAAAAGTTATTAAAAAAAGAAATAACCATGTAGCAGAAATTACGAAAGCGAAAAATAATTAAAATACAAAGTGTTAATTAGCAACAAAACAATCGAGGATCGATATCTTTTTATTTCTGTATGTTATTCTAAAAAATTAGGAAAACAAAGTTGGATCACCCATTACAAATTAAAATGCATGATATCAATTTGGAAAAATAATTTAATACGTGTTACCACATTTCCTTATGGTACCTCATTTTAGATTTTAATAAACTTTTCATACATTTTGAATGTAAAAAGTAAAATTATTAAATAATAAAAAAAAGAATAAACCTACTTTTTATTTAAAATACAAATCTTTCATTTGCAATGAATGCCTTCAAAAATTGAAAAGTTTATTTCATGCATTCTTTTAAAGTTTTATTCATTGTGCACTTCTTTTATTATGATATATATTTACATGAGACGTTTCAAATATAAAAAAAAGAGAGTATATAGATTGCTATATTATGAATTCATCATGCCCAATGCATTCAACATTTATGCTTTAAAATTTGCTTTCATACCCAAATTCACATAATTTACAATTAAAAATAAACTATATATACAAAATAATTTATAAATCTATTCTTTTAGAAGAGCGTAAACTAGTTTTCAATTTAAAAAACACGTGATTTTATTTAGATTGGTACTTCAATGAAACTGTAAAAAATATTCAAAAATATGTGTATCGTTAAGGATGGGCTCAAGTAATTAATCAAACATTTTTCGTTATTTTTGCAGAAAATTTCCAATAAATAATATTTAAAATAATCTGTGGGGACATAACGTCAAAATACCGACGTTTTTACCATACAGTGAAGACGGAAGGTTATGTGGAAATGTGGTGTATGATGTATGAAAATAACAAAGTTCTACAACATTTATTTTTACGAAAAATTTCATAAGATTTGTATGCAGAAAATTGTCTAAACTACAAAATTGATTTCTTTCTTTTGTTTTGTTTTCCTTGACACACAGATAAATAGAATCTTTTCCTAGTTTCATTAGAACACAAAGAAAGACTGATTTGAACAATAATATTAGAAAATTTTCACATCACAAAGATTATTGTCAGTGGAAAAAATTTTTACAAATATAATTCGATGTAACTCTATATAAACTTATAATTTGTTCCTTGTGAATTTGTGAAAACTTGGTTATATAGACTTAAATAAATGTATTTTTATTATTTTCGTAAGTTTAAAATAGATCACAAAACTATTTACGCTCAAATTTGCTCTGCCAAATGGTTCGAAACATAGCCATCGACAAGAGTAAATAAACAGCTTATTTATAATAATCGTATACAATATTTTATTTTGTAATGTTTAATTATCAATGTCTCAAATTTTTCTATAAATGTAGACACTTAAAGAAACTTTGGTCAACATTTCGGGTCCTAAATATTTATATACTAAATATAAATAACATAGCAAATTATATATGATCATGACAATTTCCCTCACTTTTATCTCGTAAATTATAAAAGTTATCCATTTTCATTACAATTTACGACACTCTAATGGTCTGCTTTCTATAAACTTAATTTAATATTTGATTTTAAATTAATTAATAACAAAACCAATATAATGCTGTTGTTTTATACAAAAATATAGAAAATTATTTATATTACAACTATCCATCTTATCATGACGGAAATCAATAGGATAATATTCAAATAGTTTACGAATAGATATAAAATTATTGAAAAAAGGTTTCATTTAATATAACAAAATCTCCACTTTTCAAAACTTACATATAAAGTCGATTTCTTGAAAAAATTAACGCTTTTATTGCTTAAAAATGCGACTAACGTATTAGTAAATATTATAGCAACACCCACGGGACGAGTGGTGTGCAATAGAAAAAAAACAAAAATTTCTTTACTTTGGATTTTTATTATCTATAAGTTTGTACAATTTCTTATGTGGGGCTTGGCCCGATAAATAAAATTATTATTACTATATAAAATGACACTTGTTTATTTACCCTTGTCGTCGATATATCGGGAACTATCGGAACTTGGCAGTACCAATTTTTAAACAATAATTATTATTGTTACTAAACAAAGTTCAATAAAGGAAAAATCAATATTGAGCTTTTTCTTTTGATAAATTAAACTTATAGACTAAATAATTTATTAAAATTAAAAAAAAAATTAACTAATTAAAATAGACCAAGTATTATTTTATAATATGTATAAATAATATTTATAAATCAATCAATAATAATTTGACTAATAAAATAATTTAAAATAAACTTAAGGCACAACAAAAAAATTTTTATAAATGGTATGAAAATTTTACCTTCTCTTGTTCAAAATAAAAAATAATTTGAATAACATAAAAGTATTAAATTATTTTATTCATTGATCGACTACAAAAAAAAGAAGGAATGTTTTAAATTAACGCGTATTCTGTTTGTAGAATAAATTTACACACTTTAAACACTTTTAAAACAATAATTACACTAGGTGTATACACAGAAAAAAAAATTATATAAAAATATATATATAAAAGTCGATTTAAAATGACAGAATAATTTGAAAAAAAATCCAAATAAAATAATTTAACAAAAAGGAAAGATTTTTTAAAATGTAATCTTTTTTCTTTATTTAAAAAATTAGCACAATAAATAGAAGCAACGAAACTCAATAAGAGATTTCATACTTTTACGTTTATTCAAAAAATTTTATAATTCATAGCAAAACCAAATACTGAAATAGCAGTTGATTGTTGAAAACGATGCTATTTAATTAAAAGAGAATTAATTTTCAGGGAGTTATTTACAATAATCGTCCTAATTAGGCACATTCGCGTATTACTTTTAGACATACACAAATAAAAAAGGAAAAAAGTATATATTACATCACAACACGGTATCTTAATTACATTTTATTCTATTTTTTTTACTTTTATTATTTTACCCGTCAGTCTCAACATAGAAATGTAATAATAAATATATGTGTTTTTTTTTATTCAAGTTTAAGCCTTTTACTAAACTCCTGTTGCTGTAATTCTTTCCATTCTTTTTTTGGTTTCATTCGTTTTAATTGCCCATCCCTAAAAATCATTTAAAAATATTAATTATAAAATTTGTTTCAGAAACGTTTTAAAAAATTGGCCTACTTTGTGTCGTACCCGAATAAACTTAACGAGTTTCGTAGTATATCTAAGAAATTAAGCCGGATAAAGACCAAAAGATTGAAATTCTATGGAACAATATGATTTTTTATGGGAACCGGCTCAAAATGTTCGTATAAATGTGTAGAACAAAATCATTTTGATTAGAAAGCGTGCTTTTACCATGCGCGCGTGCGCTTAGATGTTCGCCCAAGCTAATTCTGCTGAAAAATCATGAAATAGTCTAGGATGGATATGGTGCGTCAAAAAATCCATGAAGTCTAACTTTCTGTCGCGTGGTAAATAAGCTCCTGAGTATTGTGTAACGTTCATTTTTTAGTTTTTACTGTTTTACAGCGATTCTCCCACGCTTGATTTCAAATTACCGTCATACTGCCAACACAGTTTTAAAAACAATTTCCATTTTACACCGTTTAAAGGTTATACTTTGCACGTTCTTATTAAAATGCTTAAAATTTAGGCGACGTGAGCTCTCGGCGCGAACCTGTCTTGCCAGGAATGTTTCTAGACTAGAACTTGTATTTAAATTAATATTAATACTTACCACATTAAATCGACAAGACCACCTTGTTTGGCTATGACACTTTTCACTCTATTTGCAAAATCAATAGCTGACTCATTTTCATTTTGATACATTGGAGGTAAATACCACACATCACAGACGATTGCCCAACTAGTCATCATCATGTACAAATATTGTAACATTGAATATTTATTACTATTCCAAAATGCATCACCAAATCTTGGATCATATTTTATGGCAACTGGATAAATAACACCACCAACTTCAAAACTGCCTTTTTTAAATTGCATTACAGATGTATTATTTATGCATGTACCTTCCGGGAATATTAATATTGGTGGATTTTTTGGATTTGAAACGTGTTCTTTCAGCCTATTGAAGAAATAAATGTTTTTGTTAATTGAAAATGCGGTCAATTATATGTGAACATTTCACGTAGATAATATTTCCCCATTTATATTAGAGGTTTACACACCAGAGTAAAGTATCGATTGATTTCTAGGGAAAATGAAAGTATAGTACTCAGTTTTTTGAGCGGGGATGTCTTCATGATCAAACAGGGATCGACATTGGTTTTTTTTTTTTTAAATAAAACAACGTATTTTTGTAACAAATTATCTTGTTCTTAGAATTTGTTCCTCTTTTTTCTGACTTCTTAACTTTAGTAACAAAACTTATTTATTAGTTCTATATAAAAAATAAAGTTAACTTTTGTTTGACCATAAAGATAATCCTGTATAAAAAAACTATACTACATTTTTATTCCCCCTAAAAATGAGCTCCTTTATCAATTAAGCTATAATACTGATACGAACCTTTTTGCTACTGCTGATCTATCTTTAACTTCTGAACGTTCAAACCAAATATGTGGAGATGCTCTTGCTAGCGCTCTTTGTAATAATCCCAAAAATCCCCCATGCCTTTGTCCAATCTAAATTTCCATACAATTTTGTTTGATTTAGATAAAAATTTAATATATAATAAATACTACATTAATATGAATATTAGCTATGAATAATTAAACTTAATTACTAGTTATTGATGCTGCTTTATGTAAATTGACTTTTCAGTTTAGATTTTTAGAAAATCAACTGATATAAATTCTATATGCAGAAAAAGAGGTATCACAGAGGTATGAAAATTAAGGTACAAGTATATAAAATACAAACATACGGAGGTTGCGTGAATATTTGTATACGACTATGAAATTACTTTTCTGGATTACAACGGATTTAGTAAGTTCATGATAAAAAACAAAATTCGTACCGGTAGATTCATATACACTTTATATTTTTTTAGCGATAATAAAACAATTCTTAAAATTAAGAGCTTAAGTTGTTTTTATGGTCAAGAGTAATAAATTTTATGTTTTTGTTTACGAAAAACATGCTATATGTACTGAACCCATTCAAATTAACATCAATTTTTAATTAACGCACCTGGGAAGTATTATTAAAACTAAAAGCTTAACTATTCCAAATAATGTTGTTGCATACCATACAGAAATTGTTGCGTGCAAAGGCCTTTTCAGTGCAGTTATTCATATCGAAAATTTTGATTTTTAATCAAGTCTTTAGAAAGGTGGGAGGGATATTATATGAACACAGTATTCATGATCTTGCGAGGTTGTATTTGGCGGATTATTCAACTGAGGCTTAGTAAGTTTCACGCGAACACGGTAGAGTGGCCTAGCTGTGATTATGCACAGTTTGGCCTGTAGCATGCTCTGCGGAAAGTCCCATTAATCAAGATGGGCTTATCGTAGCAATTTCTTGATTTGCTTGAAATAACAGGCTCAGATGAACGAGTGTGCTGTTTATTCAGTGCCAGGCGCTTCAGCTCCTCGAAGCATTCATAGAAAATCCTCGTTTGGAATTTTGATGCTTCAAGGGCCCGAAAAGCGGCCTGACTATCAGAGAACATGCTGATATTTGCACGACTGTAACCTCTCGAGTTACAGATCTGGGCACCTCTCAGCATAGCGAAGATTTCTGATTAAAAAACCATCGCATATTTTCTACGTTTTTTTAATTAATTTTAATTTAATTTTCAAATTTATCAAGTTTACTTTTACATTATTATGAATAATGTGTCAAATTCGACGTCAGTCATCTACCCAATTAAAATTAATTTACAAAATCAGCAGCACCCATAACTAATATGTTAAACAAAAAAAGATAAACAAATGAACTTAATGAAAATATAAAAAACAAAGTAATATTTAAAATGATGAACATGAGACTAAATTAAAATGTTAATTATATGAAAGTAATAAAAATAAGATAATGAATGAAAAAAACAAAATGACGTTTTTAATGAAAATTGATACTGTTCACGACACATACCAATGAGTAACAATTATCGCACATAAGTATGAGTACATCTATAGGTGATGTATGATTTGCGACGCAGATACCATTTTTAGGGATGTTTTCAGGGTTATGATAATTGATAACGGCTGATACAGCTCTGGACAATACCCCAAAGCACATTATTGATACAGAACGATTCACCCAACTCTTGATATTGCCTTCGGGCACGCACCCTACAAGAGCCGTGCATAATGTTAACCAATTCACCTGTAACAAATTATATAACACACTCATTTCTAGCAAAATGCTTTTTTTTTATAACCTCTTTTTTATCCCAATAATCAGCAACAGCAACGACACCGCTTGCCGCTCCAAATATTATCAACCTAATTTTTTGAGTGTGATAGCTGGATACTCATCGGTATTTTAAATACGAAAGATGAAGGAAAAAATTCGATTCAATTGATTTTATTTATCTGTAAAGATTTTTTTGATCATAAGTTTGTACTTTATAACAAAGTGTAAAGTTATTTACATTAATACAATTCACAATTATTATTTATATACGTTTAATTATTTATTTAAAAAGTTTTGTGAACTTAGCTTCAATTAAGTGAAATAAGCTTAAACTTAGCTTAAATTAGGGTTACTACATATTCTCAAGTGATTTTAGTTAAGTAAGGATTTTATTAATAAATGGTAAGTAACCTGGGGTAGTCTAAATTGGAACTACTCAAAACGGACCAGCTTCCTGTTTTAATTAGTGCGAATTATCATCGCCATGGCGGTGTTGCAACTCTCAGATATCAATAATTAGTTTAATCGATATGTATTTTAAATAAAGATGTTTATTATTCTTGTGTCTAATGACGATTTTAAAAAAAGTCGGATATCTTACAAAATCGACATTTAATATAAGTTGAATATAAGTTCTTAATAAAAAATGAGTTCTTAATTAAGGATATACGAGCGCCGTGCAATTTTGGATTTAAAATGCTTGATCTTTTTTATATGAAGTTGGACTAAGTCTAAATCAATTTTGAATATTTTAGGGGGAGAGGGTTATGCCCATTACGGTTTTAACTTGAGAATGACAAAGACAAACCGCGATGAGCAGTATGTAGGGTTGACATTTGGAAACAATCCAAATTGTTTTTGTCAGCGAATTTTAACTTTCAAAATATTTACAAAAATCAAAATAAAATAAATTTGTTATAAAACTAATTCAGTATGTTCGATGATCTGATTACCAAGTGGACAAAAGCCCATGTTTTTTTTAAATTTTTCATTATCATTCTTCATGAAATCCCTTCTTGTCGAGAAAGTAGGATTGTAATTTATCAAACTTTGATTTTTATAAAGAATGACTTTTTGTGTTAAAATTAAACAAATTAATCTTTTGCCTTCTTGTTAAATCAATTGGCGGATTATATACGATATTTCCAATTAAAAAATTTTTGGCCTAAAATTTAATTAAATACAGATAATAGATGTCATTTACCTAATAACATTTACTAAATTATTCAAAGAAATAATATTTAAACATGATTGATCGGAAAAAATTCACTGGAATCTAGAGAAGATCTAAAACATTGATAAACCCTCGCCTACTATTGATAAGTAAAGTGCACGTTTCTATAAATGTTTAATAGCAATAAAAAAAAGAACAAATTTTGGTATATCTTCCCGAAAGTATAGATTAATTTTTCATGCAAAAAGTCGAAGAAAACCCAACGACAGAAAAAAAGAAAAGGTTTTACCCAACGTATAAATAGCTTGTTTTATTTTTTATAAAAAGAAATTAAAATACAGTATTATTTATAGTGGGAAAAGTTTCTAAGTTTTCGAACGAGTTTTATTTATTTATCTTTTCTTCAGCTGTTTACAAATTTTTACTGTCAGTGCTAGATAGCGCAGAAATTTTTCGTTAAGACGAGTAATATGAAATTTCCCTGGTCGGTACCATATCAGAATATCCAGCCAAACAGTTAAAAATAGTCTAAATGATCGGATACTGAATTGTTAGGTAGAGGAACTATCTTTTAAAGTTAGTTAGATTCAGAAAAATGGTTCAAAGGAGGTCATAGTAGTCTGTACGAGACAAAAGTACGTTATAGAATAATATTCAAACTTCAAAATCATCTGCAAAATATATTAATAAAGAAGGACGCAGAAAATGTTTCAAACATAGTTTTATTTCTTTACAGAATTTACTGTCCTTAGAAAAGGATTGCTAAAATATACTATTACGCACAGATAAATTTTTACATTCAACTTCTGCCCAATTTATTCGATTTCCGTTAAGCCGTTTTCAACAACAGGTGGGCGTTTTTTTTATAAATCCGAGTGGATTAAAACAAAAATTCCGAATGACTTTTAAATTACCCTGCTATTAGATGCTCAGCAATTTTTGCGGTTCAATCTAAAAATTAAAATTTTTTGTTAAATCCAGCGTTTTAATATTAAAAAATTGGAACTAAAAAATATTTAATTTATAGTAAATAAAATTATTAATTTGTAAACCTGCTTATCAGTCACAACTTTAATTACATATAACTGGAAGTTATTAAAATATTTATTTTAAAAGTAAAAGCTTAGTTCACAAAATTTTTTAAAACGTATTATTTATAGCACATACTTATGATAAACATAACACTGGACTTGTTTATGAGATATAAATCGCATCAAAGCGCGTAACGATCAACCAATAAGAAATACGATTAAATTCTGGCATCACATTTCTTACTAATTCATCGTTAGGTGCTTTGACGTGTAATCAATCTTCTAAACAGCCATTCTGTCTATTAGTTTTGAACAATTATGTAGACGTAACGATATCGACGAAACATAAACATCAATAAATTGTTCCCCAAAAAAGCCAATCATACAAGCCCCAATATTTTAGAATAGAAGCAAATAAATCAATAAACAAACAGAAAAAAAGTCAAATGAAAAGCATGAATTTTTTGTTAATAATTTGATGACAAATTTTCCGTATCAGTTTCCCAAACTCACCAACGAAAAACTTGTTTCTGTGGATAATACCACAACATCAATAACTGTGGTATGATTAGCCACACAAACGCCTCCACGTGATGGTCTGTACTGTTTATTATGGAACCGCAAAACAGCAGATAGTGAACGCATCATAATACGAAAAGTTATTATAAATGCCCGATCATTTAACCAGCGTTTAACAGGGCTGTTAGGAATTACGCTTATTATTAATGAAGCAAAAACCATCCATGAAACCTAAGAATTTATTATTTAAAAAAATATCATTCGTAATGTTCGGAAAAAAAAAATTTATACAAAATAAAATTGCGTTTCCGTATTATAGCAACACAAATGTACCCACCCACCCTTTAAAATAAATTTTTACCCTCTATTTGCATCAATTGCTTTTAAATTGATTCGTTTAATAAACATTATTTCTTTATTTTAAAATCCTTTGCCAAAATAGAATAATTATTTTCAAAAGCTAAAAGCAAATAAGATGAAAGGCTAAATGCAACTGGTAGATCTTCAAACTTATCTATCTAATGACTGAAGAAGGTCAACCCAAATTTCTTGATATTGATCCAAAACGATTTGGTTTAACATCTACCAATTCTGATCGGATTAATCTTCCTTAGACAATAAATAACATTGATAATTTGAGATTCTATCAGAAGTATTCAACATATCGTCGAACGGGAACCTTTAGAAGATTCTTTAGAAATATTAGCATCCATTTTTATACATAAGGATGTATAATAATTTAAAGACGTACAAGTTTGAAATAATATATCAGATTCAAATTTTATATTCGTATTACTCAATTGAGGTTTGGCTATACATTTTTTAATACTCGCGCTGTTATCAGACTAGGATCCTCTAGATCAAGGGCCGGTAATGTTCGATATTAATCGAAAAGGGATTCTCGCATTAGTTTAGAACGATGAGGTAGGCGACATGGGTTTAAAATATAAGTAAAGGTCAGAAAACGATGTTTTTATGCTTTATTTTTTTACGGATAAAATATTTGGTCGCGTGTTGCGGATGTATTCTTATAAAATTTGAATCCAATGTCTATTCCACTCATCGTTTTAGAATTAAATGCTCTATAGAAGCTTCACTTAATATTAAATTTTTTGTGGGTTTTTATTTGACAAACATTAATCAAATAATAGAAATGAATAATTTATTCTTAACATTCCGAACAATTGTTTCATTTTAATATTCAAAAGACTTTTTTAGTTTTCCTGATTTTAATTATAGACGAGAAAAATACTATTTTTCATTTCATACCACAATATTAATGTCTATTATTCTAGAACCTGAAATAGGAAAAAATTAAGCAAAACTTTTTTTAATTAAACAGATTTTAGATAATGCAAGAAAGAGATAGAAAACAAAAAAGTTAGTTACATTGATACACAAAAATATTTACAATAAAATCGAAGGGACTGAGGAGCATTATAGTCCAAAAAAATTAGAATATAACAAAAACGTTATTTGTAGAAACATTTATGTTTTTGCTCCAAATATGCTTTTAATTTGTAGAAAAGAAAGCTAATAATAATCCGCGACACAAAATTAATTGTGAAAATTTAATTAATTCAATTAAAATATGGGCATTTAGATTTTTATAAGCGGAAAACAATTAGTTAAAATTTTATTATTTTTTCAAATAATAAAATTTGTAAGTAGTAATAAAAAATATTATTTTCATAAAATTACTTACTGTGAAATAAAATTTGTTTTATTATCTGAATCGATCGAACAAATTTTTACACTTCGTTAATAATAATACATTATTTATTATTACCGAATATTTATGAAAAATATTATCGAATAATTAAAGCTTACCAATAGGGTAAGAGAATTGGAAAGTAAACCATTATTTACATAGTATTAAAATATTTTTGAAAAAGAAAAATTATCCTTAAAATGAGATTTTTAAAACTATATTTTAGTTTTAAATTTAAATAAGATTTATTTTAAAAATATGTATAACACAAGCTTAAAAATGTACCATTTTTAGAAGGGGGGGGTACAATAATTTAAAAAGATTTTGCACATTTCTTAACTGTTAAGATTAAGACTGTCAGATAGTGACAGAAAAAAAATAAACAATCTTTTACAGTCTGATTAAAAACTATAATTAACGAAGCTTTATCATATTAATAGTACATCAGAAAAACGTTAGAGAACAATTTGCCTTGGAATTACAGCACTTATGAAGCATGTTTATGCTGCTCATTATTTTTGAGATACTCTTTATACTCATATATTTTTTCTCGTCGTAATACTTTTGTAAATGTCTGTTTCAAAAACATTTTCAATAAAATAGATAATATTTTTAAAATATATCATTTATAATAAACTTTTAGGCGAAAAATAACCTAATTTTATCCATCGCTTTTCTTAATATTACCAGGTTGTTTGGTAATTATTTGTGGATGCATGGCTAAATTTGGAATCTATAATGGTGCTATATTTTAATATAAAATTATTTTTAATTATATTTACAAAGATGTAGTTATTTAATAATATTAAAAATGTATACTTACACCAATAAAACAAATAAGAACTCGTAATGGAAACAGGAAAAAATATCTAACACAAAATCCACATGCCCATATTACTGTCAATCTCCATGATATGAATTCATAATGTCTGTTTGTTCGTGTTAGTAAGTTCCAATTCTTTAATTCTTCTGCTTCAAATCTAGACGTTACTTGATCTTCAATAATTGCTTCAACACCAGCCTTGACTAAATCAAGGCAATTTGATAATTGGAAATCTAATATATTCTGTAAATAAAAAATGAGAAAGTTTATTAGTTTTATTTTTATAAATATGTCCTTGCAAAAAGTGTCAACTTTTGTCCCGTTGTGCAAAACGAAGTTTACACTTTCTGCCTCCGCCAGGGAGAAAAATAGTATACACACCAAGGGAGGAAGTAAAGAATATCTCAGATCTCATGTTCATTGTCGGGTAAAAATGAACATGATATCTGAGACATTCTTTACTGTAATATTTTAGAGTTATTGTAATTTTTGTATGTGCGTCTATGAATGTATGTATGTTCCTTTATGGCGCAGATCAAACGCGTGGGCCGATTTATATAGTTATTACGTCAATCGATTTGTCTTAATCTTGTAAATGTCACTAAAGACATGGTAGTAATGAAAATTCAATATGGCAACTACCAGAAAAAATGTAAGTTGGCGAACTGTGTTAAATGGTATCATTAAATAGGTATTAAATAGACAAATTTATTGACGTAAGAATCATTAAAATCGGTCCATATATTAGGATTCTAGAGCGCTACAAAGGAACAAACAAACATAGGCTAAAAATGAAAGTCGATGAACTATGTTAAGTGGGGTATCATTGAATTAGTATTTGAAAATCGTAAGTAAAACTTTTGGACTTATCAACTTCTCAGCATCCTACCTCCTTTTGACGACAGCTTTGTTTGACGATATTTCATGTTTTAGACACAAGAGGGGGAAATATGACTTTGAGGATGGTGCTCTGTTGCTCACGAATTTTTTTTATGAATATGTAGACCACTTCATTAAAAAATGCATGTCTCTTAAGAATGTACAAAAATTGATTGGTTCTGTGGTGTGATTATTACTTAATAATTTGATTAACCTTTGACAAAAACACAATTATATTTCAATTTTTGTTTTGATAAAAAAAAATCAAAGAATATGTCACATTAATTTAAGATAGAGAAAGATTTGTTTCTTAAATATTTGACCTTTATACATCATAATGCATCTGTAGTCATAAACAAATATTTAGTATCTATTTTATTCACTCAAAAAAATTGAATTACGAAATTTTTCTTGCGATTTCATTCAGGTAATGAGATTGTGAATATAATTTTGTACAAAATTGGTAAAACGGGCCTTCATAAATTGAATTTGAAATTTATTTCATTTACTCTTAACAATGCTATCTATAGTTTTACTATTCCACTTCCACTATTAATCATGGCTGGATATTAAAACATAAAATTATTGGATTATAATACGCGCAAAATTAAATTTGGTGGTTACCCAAAAAATCTCGAGAAGTTGACGTCGGTCGTTAATTTACTTAGTTCAAATAAATTAGTAACAAATTATTAGTACTCGCGCAGTTATCAGCATTAGGTTGCTCTCCGGAAATATTGATTACTAATCAAAAAAATCCTAAGTGCAGATCATAAAACGATGCCTTTGCGAGATGCTTTATTGTTTATGAATTATTGCGGATGAATTTGTAGGTAGCGTGTCGCGAGTGTATTCTTATAAAATTTGAAACCATGTCACATATCATTCTGGAATTAATTAATTTTGTAAAACATTAAAAAAAATGTTTTCCCTAAAATATGGCATTCAAAATTTTAACACATATTGGAAATCAACTTAAAAAAATTTGGGATCTATATTTCATTTGGATTTTAATCAAATTATTCTATGGACATTTATTTAAATTGTATAATTTTTCTAATCGATCGAGTCGAATAGTAACAACGACTAAGTAATATACAAGTCCTTGGCAATTGATTTTTAAAAACTAATTTCACAAATGGAAATAATATGCAGGCAGGTATATATATATGTTACGGTAAAAATGAATAATGTGATTATTATTAATAATAGCTTCAAAAATTTTATATCGATATACATGATAATTTATACACGTTACCGTTATACGTGAAAATAACGTTATAAAAGGGGGGGGGCATTATTCACTCATTACTTCCTGAGTCTGGAACTATTATTAAGGTATTACAAATAAAAACACTTTTCAAGATGATTTCTTACAAATTCGCTTTTAACCATTTATTTGGGATAATTAATAGAAATCGATTATTTATTTTTACTGCAACATATATGCTTATATTCGTGAACTACTTAATATAACTGATGCCAATGCCATTCATTGCACATTAATACACGAATCGATTAAAATTTCTCGAAAATTGTTAATTATTCATTGTTCAGCTGTGCCCGCAGCTGCATCACGTTGTTTTTAAATTTGGTCTTCGTAACAACCTTTGGAACGTTATCGATAGACGATTAATCGAACTTAAATCAGCATGCGATACTGTTTTGGCGGTTATAAATTATCGCCATACACAAAGACTTAATTTTCAAAATCCTTTCAATAATAACTATAAGTAATTTAACCTAGTAAATAATAAATGGCTTGAAATTTTGTGTCAGTGTTTCCGCAAGGTTAATAACCAAAAGTCAAATTTCAACGACTATGATTTATAAATTCAAGTTTCGCCTTAGTCTGAATTTATAACCAAAAATAAATTTGATAAACGGGTTTCCTTTATTGTAAACTATTGTTAAAAGTGTATAAGAAATTAAAAAAATACTAACTGCATGTTGTCCAGTTGAATTTTGTTCATTTTCAATTTTTTCTGCATTCTCAGCTAACTTTTTTAAATCTGGATTTGAGCCATTATGATAATTTTGTACAGGATCGGGAACAAGAATTAAATTATCCCTTGATATTACTTGATTTCCATTACTTGTACCGTTCACAACACCATTTTTATGTTTTAATGGCGTGCCATTTAATTTTTGATTTTGATTCAACGCTGTAACTGTTTGCTCAGGTACGTTATTGTCACCACCAGCACCATTTTCAATTTTTGTTGCTGTACTTTCTTCTTCTTCATCTTCATCACCTGAATCTTCGTACCTTTGTTTTTTTGCAACTTCTATATTCGCCCTTCCATACTGAAAAGTAAATAAAGAAAAAAATTAGTCAAACTGAAACGTAATTCTTAAATTAAAATATTTAATAATTATTAAAACATACAAAAATTGTACATTAGACTCAAATAAAGTAAAATATTTCTATGTGAATGGGTCAATAATATGATGAGAATTGTTAACATTTTGCGACCTCCCGAATTCTTAACTAGAATCTTACTTTAACTTAGGCAATTTAATTTTAACATTATTATCAATGAAATTGTGTTATACAGAACGAACTATGTAGTAAATATGCGTATTTAAGCATTGTTCGCTGGCAATACTACTTCCAGAACAATAGAAACCTCGTAAGACCTAAGGTGCAATATCTTACGAGCTGGGTGCTGGGTTTTCTAAAAATTCAGAAGCAAGGTTATCCCATAGAGAATCCTTATCCATTCAGATTACTGTATCTGATTTCATTGGTAGCCATGTTCTAGATTAGAGAAACATTTGATCGAGGTTTGAGGTTCCATCGGCGCTGGTTTATCATAATCTTTATCCATTCAGATTACGATGTCCCAGCCAATTACCTTAATTAGACGCATACTCATCGTGACAAAATTTGTACGGTTTTAACCATTCTAATTGATATTACTATAACAGTACATATAGCTATATCACTTAGAATGGTAAAGCCTGTGCAAATTTTGTGATGCAGAGATGCAATTAAAAAGCTACTGGAGCTAAGCTAAGCCAGTTCATTAAATGTTATATTAGAGGCTACGGCTGGATATCATTCCAGTTGTTACTTTAACGGCGCCACTTAGTAAAAAGGCTAGACTGTTAGTAGTAGTTAAGTAGTTGGCTGCAACATCTACACACAAGAGCAAAATCCACAGACCGTGCTAACTCGACCTCGTTAGATGCAAGACCTAGGGACATAATCAAATATTCGAATTTAATTGTGTATAATCACAATTAATTTTTTACGAGTGAATTGTCGTTGGATGTATTTTCTTCGAGTATGTTTTCGTCGAGTGATTAGTAAACAAGATTACCAAATTGTTTAGCGTCTAGAAAAGAATGTAACCTCAACTATGATAAGTTTTTGATTATCAACTACTACGAAAAAGATAAAAACACGCAAATAAAATAGTAAATAAATGTTGAATGCGACGAGTTGTGATTGAACGGATGTTCAAGGTGAACACATCGAACTCATGTAGTACCCGTATGTATGATGTATATACATGTATATGTTATGTTTGTGTTTAGTTCAGATTGATTAGTCTTGATTGCACTATGGAAATTATATAAAAACTAATGACTACATTTAAATTTATTTATATAAACGCAACGCAACATTTTATTTAGTCATAAATATTTAATTCAAATAATAAATAGATATGTAGACCAGTCATTCTTAGTTCTTTAGAAAATTCTGATGTAACTGTCTAAATTCTGTCTCACATTCTTATGTGAAAAAGATTGTCTGTTCGCTTCGAGACATTGTGTTCTGACATCAAATTGGACCTAGCTATTCGGGTTTTTTAAATAGCCAATTCAGATCCTAAACGGTAACAGATAGAATAACACTTTAAATAAGAAAGTTGATCCTCATTAAAAAAACTAACATTTTTCATCTTAACATTTCTTTTTGAAAATTGTCAACTGTCATAGAAAATGCAACTTAAAAATATGTCATTATTGCATTTAATCGAAAGAAAAATCGCTAACTACGGAAAAATGTTTTAGCCAAAAGTTTCCAAGGGCCAATAGAGGAAATTCGCCTGTGTCCATGACTTTAACCTACAATTATTGATAAACTTTAATCGCATTTCCTTTTGATTAAATGCAAATGGTATATTTTCGAAAAAATGTTTCAAACAAAAATTGTTAGTTTTGTTATGAGGACCAACTTTCCAATTTAAATAAATTTAAGTGTTAGCCCGAAGATTTAGGTTCAATCTGAAGTTAAAACATGATGCCCCCTATCAAACTCTACAATTTTTGTACGAGGTACTAGCCAATATAGATTAAAATGATCTACCTTGTATATTTAGATCTTAAGAGCTTGAAAAGTCACAGAATAAACTGCGTTATTTGCAGCCATTAAGATCACTTATACACAAAAACGCGCGAATATTTACAAATTTTAGTGTTCATATCAAACATTATTTTTAAAGTAACATGACTGGTCTAAAATCAAATTATATGCATAAAACAAAATTACTTAAATTATTTTGTAACTAAATGGAATTTGTAAACCTAAGCTAAAAAACAATACAAAAATTATTAATTTGATGAAAAATAAGATATTGTATTTCTTATGGCCCACTTCACTCTCGTTAAAAAAAATGGGTATGACGTAAGACATACAGTTTCTAAATACGCATAACGTTTACGCTTTTCCTATTTATCAAATACGAAATGGGGAAGAAAAGTGCACGATTTTGAAAACGCTGTAAAAAAAATCCCATCAATTTTTCCCGATTATTATTTTTTCTACCTACCAAAGAAAATGATTTAACAAAATTATCTAACTTGTATCGTTAAGGAGGCTAATGCATCAATCATATAAATAAAGAATTAAAACTTGTCAACTAGCAGACAGACGGTCAGGATTCCTACATATAAATTTCGCTAAATTCCTAGCCTCCTACTCTGATACGAAGTTTCAAAAGAATGGTAATCAATAAAACTATCACTAATGCGTACTGTTGTCATTTCAAATTTTATCAAACATATAAGATAAATTTCAAATTAGTCAAATTATTAAAGAATAGACCTTGAATATTGTAGATAAATTTGATGCAAAGTTTTTTTTTATATAATAGGGTAAGCCGTAGTACCCCGGATACAATGTACCTTGAATCACTGAGTTATCACATATGAGATCGACACTATATGAAGATGATGTTTACTTATTAGAAGGTAAACAGAGAGAGAATAACTGATCCAGGTGCATTCGTTTTCAAGTAAAATATAAATAACATATTTCAGTGTTTCAAAGTAAAAAAATCAAAATATTGAAGAGGTAAAGTTTGAAAAAACACAAAGTCATGTACCTTAAATCTAATAACTTAATGTACCACGAACACATGGTAATAGGTATGCAATAAATTGTACATTTATCTACTTCTTTTTTGTGGATTGCCAAGTATAGGAAAGCGTAGTATAAGAGGAAAAAAGCAGTCTCATTCACTCTGAATCACTAAAAATACCAGTTAAAATTGTTACTAGTTACAAAAGGGTGCTTTTTTAGTTTTTAAACTGTTGTTTATTAATTCAGTTAGCTACAAAAGCGTGTTTTTAAGTTTTTAGTTTTAGTGGGAAAAAATCGTTAATTCTGAAGATCTTGATCAGGTTCAGGATAATCGGACAATCTTATTAAATTATTGTATTGTCATCGGTCGTTGATAAGTGTGCGAAATTTTAATTTAATTTGACGTTTTAAAGTGGGTGAAAATCACGATCAAAGATTCCGATACATACCAAGCTAATGTTAAAAAGCGTGTTAAAAATGACTCTGGTACTATACTCTCCTCTGTTATAAAAATTAAAATTAGTTATCTTTATGATAATTATGAATTTTTATAATCAACATTATAATCATTTTTAACTTAAATAATTAATAGGTGTTTGATAAAATATTTTTTTTTCGGTAGTGGGTAATCCGATGACAAAAAAATTAAACATCCATACACCTAATTAGAAAGCGGTATTAAAATTGTCTGGTAAACAATCAGTGCTATCATTATACTTTCAAATATTTTAATTTAAATTATCTTATTGTTATAATATTTTAGCCATATAAAAATGGCCTACAAATACTACTTTGTTAGACGAGTCAATGAACAGTTTTATATTTGACCTGCTTCGCACGAGTTTTCTGGCCTAAGCGCCAGACCTAATATTGAGGGTAATGGTATAAGAATTAGGCTGTTGATAAAATTACGTATCCGATTTTTAGTTTTGTACTAAAATTATGTTAGCAGATCTTTAGAAAATGATCGTCTTCTTTGAAAAGACCGACCAATTTTGATTAGTTACCTATGCTTTAATTCATTTATATTTAAATAGCTCTAAATGATCTCAAGTATCTTGGTACGCATCTCATAAGTGTCAGAATGAGAGATTAGGTTCCGGAAGAAACTGATTAAAGTTAACCTCAAAGGACCACCCCTTCTATGTCTAGTTTAATGAAGGTATGGGGGGGGGGGTTGTTCTTATAAGTAACAAAACTCTAATTTGTGAATAAATGATTTCGATACAACATCTTGAGAAACGTAATGGAAACATATTAGAAGGCTAAAAAATTTTCCCCTGGTTATCAAACACTTTGTTCACAAGGAAGACACTACATCATAGATTAGGTATTCTAAGAGGTTTAATAGTACGATTATATTTAAACTATCAATCATATATACACATGCAAGTAGGATCAATTTCTAGATAATATAGAAATATAAAAATAACTAGCTTTTATCCGCGGCTTCGTACGCGTTTTTGTCCTCATAGATAACTGGCAAAGTTTATTTAATCAATTAGAATCCATCCGGTGCAAGATTAAAGGTGAAGTATCATATGAAAAATGCCGTAAATTGTATCTTTCACCCTTTCAAAAAAAAGATAGTCGGTCATGGGAACTTCTCGCATATAGTTCAATGATTATGCAATAATTAAAATTACACTTCTTCGATTGTCTTACACGATTAAAAATATATGAAGGTATCAAATAACCAGTTTTCAACTTTTTTAAATGTAAGAAGTATGTATCCTTTATAGAACAGATGTCCATAAATTGTACTCCTTCACCCTGTTATATGAAATGTAAAACAATAATGTCCATAAATTGTTCTCCTTCACCCCCTCTTATAAAATGTCAAAAAAATAAATATAATTTTTTGAATATATCTTTATAAATTGTAGCTCATATGTTATTCTGATGTATGAGCCATGTTATTGTTAAGTTTCATTCAAATCCATTCATTAGTTTTTGCGTGAAAGCGTAACACACAAACAAACAAAATATCCTTACTTTCACATTTATAATATATAGAGATAGCAAAAGATAAAAGATAATCTTCAAACTACTATCTATCTCTACCTACTCAAAAACGGAAAATGCATTACCGAACAACTTACAGACGATGGTATTTTATAGAAGACAATATAATAAATGATAAAAGTTTTCAGTCGAACAAATTGAGTAAAAATGTTAACAATTGGATGTTCAGATGTTGCAATTGGTTATAGAAGCATATAGAAATATAATAATATGAGACAACTGAAGTACGTTACATCATAACACGACACTGAATAAAACTTAATATTACATTTTATCCAGCCTAATGAACAACCAGCATGCAACGTTCTCTGACGGGTATACAATTCAAACAGCAAACATCTCGTTGCCATTTAAAATATATAAAGTAGGAAGAGTTTTTTTTGGACGTTCTCATGTATAAGACAAAGAAAATGTCTTCAGATAATGCATTGCGTGTGTTATTGACAAGCAGTGTTCGAACAAGACTTTCACCGAAATCAAATGATATAATTGCTCGCGCATCACACACAATACATTGTCTGAAGACTCTTTCTTTGTCTTATACTTAAGAGCCTCCATAAAAACTCTTCTTCTTTTCTGAGATATCGCAATATTTGGATCGATTTTAGTCCGTATCACAAAAACTATTCGACCAACCCGATTTTTGTACTTTTTGGGTCAAAATTACCTTATATACTGAGTTTTATCGAAATTGGAAATAAAAAAAATTTCTCGATTTTTTTGCAATTTTTTTAAGGGGTACCACCCCTTTGATAAAATCGAGAAAATCCCAAAAAAATTTTTTAGTTTTAGAATTTGATGAAACTCGGTGGGTGGGGTGGGGTAATTTTGATCCAAAAAGTATAAAAATCAGGTTTGTATCATTTGGATCGATTTTAGTCCGTATCTCAAAAACTATTCGACCAGTCGTCAAATGCACCCAATTTTTCTACTTTTTGGATAAAAATTACCTTATTGCGGGAGAGTATCTGCTACTTATTAATTAAAAATACACTAAATAACATAACCATCCTCATAACAGATTATGTTATTTATTGCATTTTAATTAACTAATTTAGTAGACAAATCGATTAACGATTAAAAATAAAAATTAAGAGACCCAACTGCGTTTAATAAAAACTAAAAAGAAAGTCCAGTAGTTTAAATAGCGACTTCAACAGTCAGGACTCATTAAAATCTAGACCTACTCAAATCTTTTCAATAATAAGTCCCGACTGTGAAAGTCACTATGTAAATTACTGCACTTGTTTTATCCCAGAATTTTCAGGTTGCCAAGCTCTATGTCGACAGGAAGTGATTAAAGTTAAGTTCTAACGAGCAAAAAAATCTTTGTGTATAAACGAGCTTTTTTGGCGTTAATTTAGAGGTGTAAAACAGCATATATACAATTTTGGATGTTTGAACAGACAACACCTTTTATTATTAAAAATAACACGAGAACTCTTATCTGTAAACTATAAAAAAAGTTTAATAAAAATGTGTTTCTTATCATATACGAAATATGTAACACTTATTTTTTATATCAAGGTCCATTACTGGATACTAAACACTTGATTGAGATTATACATGAATAATAAACACATATTTTTATAAATTTTTATTTCAATCAAGTTCAAGTAACAAAGTTCGATTCAATACAAAGAAATCTTATAATAATTATTATTCTATTGAACTTTGTTTCAATAATCAATCCAATTGTAAATTTCCTTTTGAATCATTTCTATAGTAACATAGACTTGGGCTTGCAATTTTGTCGACTTTTAACGCTTAGAAAATGAATAGGATGGCTAATTTTTCAAGGGAAATCTAACCATCTTAAACCTTTTTTAATTTGTTCCTTGTATTTTTATTTATTTTAAATGATTAAGAGATGAAAAACTATACTCAGGGAGACTTATTTGTGAAAACAAGCTACCTATAAACACTCGAGAATACTGACGGAAAAAGCAAAGACAAAAATTAATCAAAATCCAAGTTTCCTAATCCATCCAGTTGATTAACATGATTGTCAAAAATAATCCAGAAGAAAGTATCTATTGTACATAGCACAGTTGAGTATTTATATAAAACTAGCT
Organism: Chrysoperla carnea; assembly: GCF_905475395.1. Lineage (NCBI taxonomy): Eukaryota > Metazoa > Arthropoda > Insecta > Neuroptera > Chrysopidae > Chrysoperla > Chrysoperla carnea. Next base: position 49,618,389 of record NC_058340.1, on the reverse strand, counting down.
TGATATCCGCCCGCTTCACTTTGTTTAAAAGTAAAAACCATCGCTTTATAACCACCACCTATCTTCATCTCATTTATCCCCCTTCCATAACACTCGAAGGGATTGTTTTACACAGCTAAAATAAATGCATAGTTTTCAATTTTTTTTAAATGTAAAACAATCATAATTCATTGAGTATATCAGAAAAGATGGCTATGAATTGTTTGACATTTACTATTTTAAATTTTCACAGTAATTTATTTATGGTTCAAAATGATGATCATAGATGGAACAGTAAAATGTCAGATTAAATTTAATTTAAAAAAAAAATATATATTTTTATAAATTATAGCTCATATGTTATTCTGATGTATGAGCTATATTGTTGTACAGTTTCATTCCAATCCATTCGGTAGTTTCTGCGTGAAAGCGTAACAAACAAACATCCATGTTCAACTCTTTTGTTTTGCATTGAAAATTGTTTTTTGGTGTAGCTAGATAATCAATCCATCAAAAACAGGCCACTTGAGTTAAGATTGTAAAAAAAAGATGGAATATTCTTAAATGGCCTATTCCCTATTCCGATGGAACACTTAAATCGCCTATATCGATCCTTTTTTATTGAAGGTGAAATCATTTGACCTAGTATCTCTCTTATTTTTGAATAGGGTATTATATTACATTAGGTACTACTTAAAAAGTATTAAGTAAATTTTTTGTTTAAATATATAATAAGAATTAAAAAATCATTTAATTTAAATATATATTTATGTGCTTAAAACTAAAGGCGATAAGAATCTTTAGACATTTTATTTTTTAACTTCTATTTGCAAAAAATGATAAATAAAAGCTATTGTAATCAGGAAATAAAATTTTAATAACCCCTCAAATATTGGAGTTTTATGTTTCAAAGTTGTAGATTTCGAAAATACAAAAATACATTTTTGTCAGCTGTACGCAAAACAGTTTCTAGAACTTTTCTCTGAAACTGAAAGAAATAAAAATTTACGGTACAAAATTCATTAATGTATAAAGTTACGTTGATAAACTTTGAAAGACTTTATCTCGAAAACTATTGAGTCTACCGAGACAATTCAGTCTCATATTGTCTACTTGAGTCTACTGTAGTCTACTTGAAAAAAGTCTTGAAAAGTTTCTATCAAAAACTAGTTCTTAAGGTTATAATCGCCAAAATTTGAAAAATAAACTGAAATTTTCAAACTACCGAAAAATCAGAACTACCGTGTTTGACGCAGACTGTAATGTATAAAGTTACTGGACAAATACCTATTATAGTTGAAAAACGAAAACGGATTCAAAAGTTAAGTCCGAAATTTTAATAGACAAAATCACAAAAATGGTTAATATATCAATATGCAAAAGTTGCAAACCGGGTATTCGTTGTGTGCGTAGTCATGGTAGGGATAATAAAATCGATGCCAGCGCTTTAAGTGAAAAATTTTGGAGATAAAGTGGGCTGTTATGACTAATTTGCAATTCTTTACATGTTAATGATATAGAAACTGTCAAATTAAAATGATTGAAAAACACTAATTAATTAAACTTAATGCATTAAAAATTGTGAAAATAAGAAATCAAATTGTACAAATATTATTTTTCAAATGTTAATTATCGTAATTATTTATTTAAATTTGTGAAACAAGAATATTAAATTTTAAATGTAAGTTTTCAATGCAATCCACACAATTATATATGCATCCATTAATTCTATAATTAAAGTAGTGTATCGTTGTCATGGAAACGAAATTCACGCTCGGAGCGAATAGATGTTTGTGTGGAATCATTTACAGTTTTTTAATCCAGAAATAATGTGATATACGTTATCATTTTTAACAGAAATTAATAAATGATTAAATTAATATTAAAATATAATAATACATAATTATATACCTTTCATTAAATATTTACTTAATCGTAATATAATTCCGTGGATGAAATAGAATTTTCTGACGCATTTACTTTCGATATAAACAAAATAAAATTTTCTTTTAACAAATTTTGAGAAGCTATAATAGAGGCTACAAATTTAGAGAAGCTATTTTGGCGAATAGCATATTTTTTAATTAAATAAAGTAACATCAATATTTCTATGCGTTACAAACTAAGGACTAAAATTAGTATACCTTATTAGCAGGATTTAGAAATTGTAGAATCTTAAGACTTGGTAAATAGTCAGGCAACCAAAAAAAATTTCAAAATTGATTTAGACTTAGACCAACTTTATATAAAAAAATGAAGCCTTTTATTTAAAATTGACTTGGTGCTCGTACATCCTTAATAACTTTTTAACAACTAAAACAGAATGAAATGAAATTACGTTGAATATAAAAGGTAATCTTTTGTTTGTGTAATTCATTTGCAGCGTTTTTAATATCATGAACGAGTAAACAATATAATTTATAACAAAGGCTTTATTTACGAACGTTGTCATGTGTAAATACTCCATTTTAAGTACATTCATCTTTATTTAAATGATTCTTTAATCAAATAAACTATAAGAACAATCAAATTAATTAAATATTATTCAGGGTGTTCTCTGACCCATCTCAAACTTTAACTCCTAGATCCACGCTTATCCTAAACGTACACCTACTTAGTAAAAAGATTGTTTTTTTTAAAGTCGAAACAAACTTCAAAATGACGATCATTCAAAAATTTTAGACCGTGAAACCAGTGGCGTAACTATAGGGTTGCAAAGGTTGGCAAAATGTCAGGGGGCTCCGATCCAAGAAGACCCTCAAAAATATTTTTAATTTTTAAAACGTGACGATTTTTACAGATGGTATAGTTACGCCACTGTGTGGAACGGAAAAAGTACTTTGTTAAATGATTAATGCGTACACTTCGTGAGTGGCTTCCTTTTGGTGAGCCTACCAAACTTCTTTCTAGGACTTTTTTCGAAAAAGCTGCGTTTTCAAATGATCATGATAATGGCATATTTAAGCTATTGGTATGAAAAAACGCGGCATGGAATTAGTCGGATACGATGACACATCCTTGACACTAGCCTAATCTACACACAAAATTTTCAACTATTTATCTCAATTTGGAGACACAGCACTGATGTTTAAAGTAGCATTAATTGAGTTCTGGGGGTCAGAAAACGGGCTTAAAAAACCCCCTCCTCATACCTTCTCGTTAACCTTCGATACAGGTGCTTAAGTCTATATTTTCTTCTGAAAACATAATTCACTATCGAAAATGAAAAATTTTTTTTTATTTGTTCTCCTGAAATTACTTGATCATACATCCTTAAGAATTTTTTATTTATATCAATAAGATAAATTAGGCGATCCAGTCATAAGATATTCGATCTTAATTTTTACTTTTTCCTAAGATTTTAATTTATGAAATATTCTACTAAAGGCTTGCTTTTCTTAATTATCAATAATTTCGTGAGTTCATTTAATACTTATAAGTATCAAAAACTTATTTTGTATAAACTTATAAAATGATAACCTTTATTAATTTTAATAAAGCTGTAAGCAAGTGTGAATCAGCTCAGGCAAAAAAGATTCCCACATAGCTAATTATTATTCGCGCGATTGCTTTTTACTAAGTTTACTAAAACTTGAAACCACTCCAAAGTACTTATTCTAATGGCTAACGCGTCATTCTATGACTGAATAAAATTGTCTAGTTCCGACAAATATTTTAATGGAAAGATATTGGTACACTACCTCACTGACCATTTGTGAATAAAACGTCATGATTTTGTTTGTTCGTTACGCTTTCACGCAAAAGCTACTGAATGGATATGAATGAAACTTTACAATAATATAGCTCATACATCAGAATACCACATGAATAGCGCATATAATTTATAGATATATTTTAATAAATATTTCCATAAAAATCTAAATTATTTTCTGACATTTCTGCGCGCGATCTATGAACATCATTGTAAAGCATAAATTAGAGATTTCTGTAAAGAGGGTGAACGAGATACAATTTATGGCCAACTGTTTAACCAGGGTTTTCTGATATAGGTACTAAACACAATATGACTATTTTACATTTTGTAAATTGAAAACTGATTATTTGATTACTTTTACTTTTCAAGAGAGGAAAAGGCTATAACGGGGTGGTTTTAACTTTTAAATGCAGCGAAGCGGGCGGATATCATGCTAATTATTATATAAAAATCTAAATAGCCCACGGATCTAATTTATAACTTTAATAATTCACATACAGCAATATAATTTTATATGCATGCACAACACAAAACCTTGAAAAAAGCTTCTAAGTGGCTTTTAATTTTTTTACTTTACTTAAATTTCATTCTCTGAAGATATGGAATCCTAAAATTTATACGAGCTTTTTATGAATAAATAATTAAGATTGGAAATTTAATCTTAAAATAAATAAATGAAAATAAAAATCACCTAGCACGTTTAGAAAAACAACTTAATGTGTTCTTCTATAAGATGGAAACGTGATGAAAACTTTAAGGTCAATTTAATAACAATAATTATATACATTAATTTATTATTTATTTTATCCAATCTAATCATTATCATAGATTAGAAACGACTCGTCTAAAAGACGTCTAGAAAAGGCCTATTTTGTTTTTATACCCTATTTACATGAAATATATACCCTGTATATATGAAATATATATCAAGGTATACTAATTTTAGTCCCAAATTTGTAACGCTTAGAAATATTGATGGTTCGAAAAAGCTTTGGGTTTAGGTGTTCATAAAATCACCTAATTCATTCATAAAATCACCTTCCGTCAAAACGATATCTCAAAAATTTTCCAATAAATCCAATAAAAGTGTTTCGTTTTTTTAAGACCATTTTTGCTCAAATTGAATGAAAAAATGCACAAAAAACTAGACTTTGCTATCAATTACTGTCTAAATTATTTGGTTAAAAAAAATGTTTCAAACAACAAATGTTTGCGTATTTATAAAGAACAACTTGGTAATTTAAAGCCTTCATCTAATGTTTGTCAGTTATTAATCAGAGTGACGTTTTAATTGCACCTGAAACCTTAGATCGAATTCGATGCAAGTATAAAATGTGTGTCTTTGAAACTATTTTCGTTTGAAGCATCTTCCTCGTTTAAATTTATTAATCGAGTACTATAAGAAATCCGTGCATTTTTTGTGACGCAGAGTGTATATACTTTCTTGAGCTCTTACGTATCTCTGCGTCACAAAATCTGTACAAGTTGATCATCCATATTAATTAAATCAGTAAAAATTCTAAGGTTTTGTTGATAGGTATATCACATGTATATGCCAAATAGTTATGACATGTACATATCACAAGTATATCACCAAATATATTTTAGAGAAAAAGTATGGCACCTTTTTTACATTTTCTCAGTGCAGCTTTTGTGACGCAGAGGAGTATACATGGCTAATTTTTATAATTTTAGCACAAAATAAATTTAAGATTAAGTGATAACTCAAAAACATGAAAATAGCATGTCTTGGCACATATAAGAGATGTTTACATTTATTAGTTTTTACATGTGTAAACAAGTTTATTGATAGATTTTTCGAATTTCAAAACAACTTTATTAATAAACAAGATATTGATATTATAATTAATGAAGCGTTCACATTATGCGGAATGACATATGAAACACATAACCAACTGATCAACAATGCAAACGCCTGACGAAGAAAATAATTAAAAGCGGGGGCGCGCCAATAACCGTAATGACGTTCAAATTAATCTCATTATTATACAGTATTTTTTACCTCCTTTGAGTTTCATAATTTTAATTAAAGAAAAAACAGTAGTCACGATAATCGGAAACGTGCAGTAATCGGAATATTTTTCTAACATTGCTCTCTAAAAATCACTCAAAAATGATATTGTTTGTTTGTATATATACACATTTAATATGATTCATTGTTCATGTTGATTGATTCATTTCATTGATGTTGTTGCACAGCCTATGACATTTGCGGAAAAAAATTCCAAAGTTATGTTTTAGGCAATAAATTTTTTGGGTTATAAAGGGCAACCGACCCAAAATTTTTTTGGTATCATCATTACACATATTTAGGGGATCGGGTTGTACTTTATAACCCAAAAACATTCTGGCATTATCATTTCTGGCTTAAATAGATGCTAAAATTACATATTAAACAAATTTCAAGTCGCCTAAAACATACTTAGGCTGTTCAGTAGCGAAATAACCTGAAACCCCCTGCCCGACTCAGAATTCTGGATTCATCAATTAATAAAATTAAACACCTTCTCAAATTTGTGGCACCAGCTCCCCGGCTATAAATACATAGATTCCAATGCTATTATTAAAAAAATATCAACAATAACAAAGTATTTAAATAAATTAGTACATTATGAAATGCTTAATTTTATTTATAATGAATTTTTCCATTCAATTTCAGTAATCGGAACACCCCTGGATTTTATTGAGTCCAGATTATCGAGACTCTACTGTAATTGGTAGGGAGCATAATGGTGGAGAGAACAGCTAAATAGACTATTACCTTATTGCTATTACCTTATAAAATTTGTAATAAATCATGCGTTTTATTTAAGATATGACTAATTTTCAATTGTTTGTAAATAAATGGTATAGTAAATGTCAAATTAAAATTATTGAAAAATAATAATTAGTTAAACTTGTTGTTATTTAAATTTGTTAGAAAATAGTATTAAATTTTCAAAGCATGTTAAAATCCATAGACAAACTATATGAATAAAGTACCATTTATATGTAAACAATTGAAAATTAATCATATTTTAAATAAAACGCATGATTTATTGCAAATTTTATAAGCACAGCCTAGACCGCTGATCGTAAAAACCTGAAACTTGGAGAGTGTGTAGGAAAATCCTTCGTCTTTGAGTCCACTACTTTACCGGATTACCGATTTTAAAAATTCTCAGCAAGGAAGATGGATTGTATTTTATTTAAAAAAAATAGGGTTCCTCACCAAAAAATTAAAAGCCATAAGATTGTGAACAATGGGAGAAAAATGAGGGCTATAACGAGTTAATCTTTGTTTTTAAAGTTGAAATTACTCAGTGAAGCGGGCGGATATCTGCTAGTTTGACATAAATTAATAATATTTTCTAACGTTTATTATTTTGATTGTATGGTGCCAAAATTAATTTCCAAAATGCTATATTTAAAAACTTGCATGGCCAGAAGCACAATATAATTAATTTTCAAAGCTCAATAATACTTAATATTATTACAATTTTTATTTCATATAAGGAAACTCGCTAAGAGTATATAGAAAAGAGCCCAAGTTGTACTTGCTACCTAAAACATGCCAAGCACGTGGCTTCTTGTGGAAAAACTGCTCGGAAAATTGAAAACTCGCGATATTAAAAAAAGAAAACATAGCACGTTGTGTCCTATTAAAGGACGTTTTATAACTCTTATTGAGCGACTTTGGCCTTGGCGCCAAACATACATAGTTTAAGATTTATACAAATTATTTCAAAATTTTGTTCAATATTTCTAAACACTCTATACTTTAGACTAAATTTAATACACCCTTCCCTATGTTATTACATATGTATAGGGTATAAAAAGGGTCCCGTTAAATTTTCAATACATTTTGTGTCTGTTATTTACATAATTTTAAATAACACAGTAAAATTCCTTCATGAATCACACAGGTATTTGAAGAGGATATTATTATTAAACAAAATTTGTATCTATGAGTTCACTGGGCATATTGATGCCGAACTACGTGTCGTATTTTGACTATAAACTCAAAAAATTTAACCCACTAAATTGACCTAATTTTCAAAATAATCATACCTAAAGATTAACATAAAAATTCTATTAGGTACCCGAAATTATTCGAGTTACATTGCATTAAAATTTTAAACAAAAATGGAAATTGACATTACGAAATTAGGCTAATTAACAACAGTAAAGCCTATTAATTACCTATTTTTCACAGAAACATGCAAAAGCAATATTGTATTATGCAATTAAAAAAGCATAGTAATAATAACGACTAAAATTATGCAAATTAAAAATTATTCAATAAAAATTTAAAGAAAGTTTACTTATGAAACATAGGTATCTGAAATTACGTTCTATTAATTTATGAATTTTTTGCAAAAATAGTTTAATTAATTATATGAAACATTATTGTGCGAAAATAGTCAAATAGGTTAACTTATAAATTTATAACCTATGCAACGATTTAATTGATGATTAGAAAATAAATTTTAATTTACAATAAATTAATTTTATTTGTGGCTATTTTAGTTAAGAATTATCTAATGATTCATACAATTCAAAAAAGAAAATTCAAAAAAAATTCTGAAGGACATTGGCCTCAAAAAACTATGCAAATAGAGTGATGTAGGTAAATAAATAAGAATTTTGATAGATTCAACCTAGTTTTTATCTAAAATTTTAAAATTAATTTACCAAAATAAGTAATTAACATAAAAATTTACATCATTTTGGAGAAATTGATTGCTTATCCGTTGTCAAATGAAATACAAATTTATAAAAACTCACCTCAAAAATAGTAAGTAATATTTTCACATAAAGTTTACGAACACCTAATGATTTTCCAATTGATGCTAAAAAAATTATACACAAAATAAACATTAAAAAAGGTGTAAAAAACAATGAGCATGCAACAGACACGGCCGTCGCGAGTAACGCCATGTTTAGAACTGCCTCTTATTATTTGATGTTTATTTCCCACTTATTTCCGAAACCCATAAGTTTTTAATCTTCTTGTCAAATTCATCACTTCGCACCACTTAAATTTATGTGACGTCAAATAATGATCACTCCGTGAACGATAAAATTTATTTAAATTACGTTTAATTATTTTTTAATATATCAATTAATTGAAAAGCATGAATTAATTAACCAATGTTTTTACCATATATTTATTATTTGAATTCTTTTGCGATGTAATTATTGAGTATTTTATATTTATGGATAGATTTGTTACAGTATGTCTAAAATAATGTGGCAAAAAAAATTTCTTACACCCGTAATACCAATTATGTTCCAGAAAACACAAACTATCTTCTTGACTTGATAATAAAAAAGAACTACGTTCCATCTAAGTAAAACTTAAGATCTCATATCGTTGAGAAAGAGTCTGGAATTGACCCATTTAATTTATGGACGCTCTCTAACATATGTTATTGGTCTATATTTATTAAATCTGGCAGTACTGTATTTATATTCTTTGCATAGATATGTATGAACTATGTAAGTAAAAAAGTATGAATGACAATTGAATCAAGCAGATTATATATTATTAGAGTTATGTTAAAACAATTATTAGTGCTATCTATTTACCTGTTGGCTTTTAATATTAAAATGGTGCTTGCCACTGATTATTAGTTCATGCAGTACATGTGCTCTATGAATGTTTTAAAGCGGAATTTTTAAAATTGTCAAAAATTCAAACACAGTTAGATATTTTTCTCAACGATAATAATTTACTATAATATTAAAGTAAATTAAAAATTAATTCAATATTTGATTTTAAAATTTATAATAACATTTTGTGAAAAGAATTTTAAAAAAAAAGAAAACATTTAATAAAAATCTTAGCGTTTGTTGTTATGTGGTGCACTCTATTATGGTTTAAAAAAAATAAAATTAACATTGAATAACTTCATACTATTCTACATAACTTGAAGGGCATCGGGAGTTTGTCATAATTTTAATCAATTTAGCTCAATTTTAAATTTTACATCAAATATGTCAGCCTTACCTGCTCCCGTCAACGTTCACCCAGTGATTAAGGTAACAAAATGTTTAAAATTGTTTTTAATCATCTCTTATGCGAAAATCAATATTAAAAGATGCTAGGGAAATTATTACATAATTTAACCTATAATAGTGGTATTGATTTCTTTTATTATTTAGTTTGAAAATATATAATTTTGCTAAAAACTGATCAAAATTAAAAATCTGAAATCATTTTTAAGATTGCGTTTTACTTTCAATAGCAAATTAAATCTACAAACGCCACAATAGAATCAACAAAAATTGAGATAAGAGTATGCGGCTAGGTAGTATTAATTTTATCGAAAAACAGTAAGGGGAATGCTTCTAATGTGTTGAATGAGATATAAATTAATCTTCATTAAGTTTCAAGTTGAGCATATTTTTTGCCTTTAAGTATTCAAATTTTGAACACTTAGTTTTCAATCAAACAGTGTTACCATAGTTCAATACCACTCGCAAACCAGAATACCGACCCTGTATAAAAACAGTTTTATAATTTTAATTGTATTTAACTTAATAAGAATTTATTTACTTTTAGTTTGGAAGATGGAGTTTACTTATTGCTGGTATCATTTATGGTGCAGCAAACCACTCTAGATTCTCAAGAAAAGAAGCTAATCTTCGAGCAGAGGAAGAAAAACACAGAGTAGCAAAGGAAGCTAAATTAGCTGCTGAAAAGGAAGCTAGAGCAAAACAAGAAATTGCAGATCTTGCTGCCTTAGCGGGTGGAAAATTATAAATTAAAGTTAAAGTGTAATCATGATTTTTATTTCATCGTATAGTGTATATCATTAAAATTTCTAGTTGAATTTACGATTTTATTGTTTTACCCTTTTAATCTTTTGGTTTAATTAGCATTTACAAATAAAGTTTTAAAGGTATGACAAAAGGACAAATGTTATTTATACGATTTTACGTAAAACTAGCTGCAATGCCCGGCGTTGCCTTGCAGAAATATAGCATACGCTTGTTCAATGTGTTTAATTTTTAATTGTAAAATCAGCATAAGTTATAAGGTAAAGGGGTCGTAAAAACAGAGGTTCTGCGAAAGATATAAGCCAAGAATGGGGTTTTAGAATTTTCTGATAAACAGAACAAATCTCTAGATTTCTTGACATATTTAGGTGGACAGAGATGTTCAAATTCGTCTACACAGAGACAGTTTCGAAAACCTCTTTCGGAACTTAGTTGATTTTAGAATGATTTTATACATGGAATGCCACTTAGTCCTCTATCTTCGAACTTCTGATTCTATACACATTAAACAATATACCCCCTTAACTTCCTACATCTCTCAAGCGCACGCCTTTTACCCATCTATTCTCTCTTAGCACCTTAGAAGGCCTTGGCTCCAAAAACTCGCTTTAATCTCTTATATTATAAATCATTTAAATCAAAATAAACCCAAAATAATAATTCAGTTGGTAAAAATTAAAAATACTTGGTTCTCGGGCTAAATCTCTCTTTAACTTTTGAATACATGATTTTTTGATGAAAAACACTAACAATAAGTCAATGGAATCCAAAAAACGAGATATTGTAATTAAAATTGATGGATATTTATGTGGGACCTATACCAAAATTACCTAACTTTTCCAAAATTTCTAAACGTTTCCAGATTTTTCAGGTCGACTGCCACTGTGCTCCTTATTTTGAATAGAAGGCTTAATATAGAGAACGATCGAATCATATACTTCAATAAACAAGGAGAAAAAAAGACGAAATCTCTAAATTTTGACCTATAGGACCGATTTCGATGAAAATTTGGGATTAAGCTTTGTTCATCCTCTAAATCAAAAGTTATATGGTGTCTAGTGGTGCCCAAATTTCGTCGACATCGGAGCTATAGGAAAGAATTTAGAGGTTTATGCCCCCGTTTACTGGACTAATTGATAAATGGTAAGTAACCTGGTAGTCTAAATTGGAACTACTGAAAACAGACCCACTTCTTGTTTTAATTAGTACGATCTATTATCTGGCTTTTAAAAATGATAAGTACAAGTATCGTCATCCGGGAGTCTAAATTGGAACTATACTGAAAACCAGTTCACTTCCTGTTTTAATTAGTACGAATTTTATCGCCAGTTGGCGCCAATCCCGGGGTTGTAACCCCTAGTTATCAATAGTGATCCAACTAACAATTTTTTAATTTGTGTTTTTTTTAGTAGCAAAGAAATTAATGATTTTTACTGAAAAATATTTATAAAAATGAATGTGTTGGAACTTGGAATAATGATAAAACAATATACTGTTAAATTAGTTTTATTTAAAAAATAGGATTCGTTTATACACATTAAATAAAATATTCATGAAGTAATAATAATAGAAAAGAGGGGAACCGTAATACTTCATGGCAGTAAGAGGTTTTTCTTACCCACATGCCCTATTACCTATCATTAACATAACAATTGTTTAAATTATAGTTAATAAATGTAGGTGATTTGTTTTTCTTGGGTACAGGTAATAATATTTCTTAAATTTTGATGATTTTCTGACCCAATAAATCTTTCATCTAGTGATAATATGACCATGTTCGCCAAGGATAAGTGGCAATTCATATTATTGTTAAACTAGAATGAAGCCAGAATATACATGCGTTTATTTCCATTATTATGAATAAAGCCAACAGGTTGTGGATATCTTTCTTAAAATGACTTAAAATTTCTGTCTTGAACGTTTATCATTCAGTTATTGGTTTATGAAGCGCTTCGGATATTTCAAAATATTCTAAAGCTTTCTGGATATCATCATTATGATTTGGATCTTTTCCCCAATTCCAATATTTGAATTCTTTGAATATTTTTATAGGATGTAAATGTACTTCGTTATTCGATTCATCTAAACTTCTTTCGAACACTACACCAGTGATATCTTCTCCAAGTTGAATTTGTTTGCCACGTAGTGGATATCCACGAAATGAAGTTGATAATATATCATTTTCTTCTTTCATAATGTAGTTGTTCAAATGTTTATCAATACTTGTTTTGCCGTTAAAATCTATTTTACATGGAACTATTTGAATATTGCATTCACTTAATGTTGTATTATCTTTAGATTTACTGTGTATTATTGTTTTTTTTGAACTCATTATTTTATAATTTTGTAGTTAATGATTTAATATTTCAATATAATTAATTAAAAAATATATATAACCTATTTACGATTTTTATGATTCCCTCGTAAATTTTAAAATTACATATGGTGTCATTAAAACACAGACCTTTACCGATATATTTTCTGCCACAGACTAAGATTAAAATAGACTGATTTGACACTGCCAATATTGACAAAATTGGTAGATTTCAAAATTTATGTATAATACTAGCTTGATACCCACCCGCTTCACTAGGTTTGAAAGTAACAACCACCTATTTATAGCACCCAGCTTTCTTGATTTCACTTATCCCCCTTCCATAACACTCAAAGGGATTGTTTTACACATCTAAAGTACACGCACAGTTTTCAATTTTTTTAAGTGTAAAATAGTCATAATTCATTGAGCATATCAGAAAAGATGTGCATAAATTCATATATTATTTTAAATTTTTATAGACATCTTAAATTTATGGTTAAAAATGATGATCATAGATGGAGCAGTAAAATGTGGGTAGTTTTTGCATGAAAGCGTAACAAACATTAATAGGGAAACATATTAAAATGAAATAGGGATAACAATTGGTTCGGATTGGTAAGGATGATTTAAAAAATCCGTTAAATTATGTATAGAGGCAATATTAAAATGAAATAGGGATAACAATTGGTTCGGATTGGTAAGGATGATTTAAACAACCCGTTAAATTAGGTATAGAGGAAAGCATAGCCAGTATATAATAGGGATTTTAAGAAAATAGTTTAGAATTTAAAGAAAGTAAGTGAAAACAAACGATTGATTGAGTTAATTGTTGAAATACCATGTACAGACAGTGTTGATTACATATTGTTTTGTTTTTAAGATAGCCACACAAATATAACTGATATTCCCATATAATACATAGTATGTAATTTGCGCTCTCATAGGTAAACAGTGATATTTACGAAAAAATGTTTCAAACAAAAGTTGTTTATGTTTTTATAAGGAACATTTTTTACATTATACTTTTGTTCTATCTCTAACGGTTTACAAGATGGGTCCTACGGACCCAAGACCTAATTGACCTATGCTTATTTACGAACTTACCTCACTTTTTACGTCCTTAGCACGCTATAAAAATTTCAGATTGATATCTTTTTCGTTCACAGACTGCCGGACGGACAACCGAAAATGGACTAATTAGGTATACATTGGGCCACTTTCCCACTACTATATTTTATCTATGGGGCCACTGGAGGAGTAACAATAACAGAAAAAATGAGTTCGATCGAAATAAGCTTATTATTTATTTTATAAATGACATCACTTGCTGAACGTCATCTGTTCTTAAAAAAAGATATTATAAATACTTAGAATTTACACGGAAACATAAATTTATAATTATTTTTTTGGATAATTGATCCATTCACTATTATTGGTATAGAATAAAATATAAGATGACTACGGTCGGTATCATTTTTACTGCTACTTTTATTCCTTTAATTAAAAAAAGAAATACAATCCTATTATAAAACGAAAAAATTTGAAAGGCCATGGATTACGAATAGTTGTAATTGGAGGTCTAAAAAAGAATGAAGTAAGGCTTCAGACTACAACTATTTTTAACCCAAAACATTCAAAATGAAATCAACATTTTATCTTCCATTATGTTTTGATGGTTTTCATTTTTTGTGTAGTCGTATTTTAGTTTTTTATTTTTATTACTCATGATGGTAAAATTAATTAGAGGATTGTGTTTTTTTGCATTTGGATCTATTGATTACTTAGTTAAAAAATGAAATATACAAACTAATAAATGTATTCACTAAACAATTTATACAATTAATTTTTATTTAATCTATTTAGATTCAAGTTTCTGTTTTTCGAATAGCTCAATTAAAGTTTCTGTAGCTGTTGGTTCCAATTTTATTGAGCTTGACAATTCATTATTAGGAAACTTAGTCAAGTTAATTGATGGTTCTCTAAACGTAAATGGTGTCCATGGACCTTGAATAGATGGATTATCGGTGTGCCATAATTTACGAAAGCGAACATTTGTTTTTTCACCGCTTTGAGTTCTTAAAAGTTCAATCCATTTTCCCACTTCTTCCTTTGTGTAATCTTTACAAAATATCACTTGGCGATCTCCGTTTACTAAAAATAGAGGATAAATACGCATAAATAAATATAATTTATTAGAGCTATGATAAAGAACCTGATTCTTTTAAGCGTACCTATACGTCCTTTCACGAAATATTTTTTCAGTAAATTAACCAGATCGGTTGTATTGAACCCTATTTTTCCGAGTCTGATAAGTCACTTAAAGTTTCTACGGGAAGTGGCTTATTCAGATTCGTTCTCGTGGTTTGTAAGAGACGGGGGACATTTTAAACTAGAAAGTTGTTCCTAATAAAAAACCTAAAAACTTTTGTTGGAATTTTTTTCGAAAAATGAATAAGTACATCACTGATAATCAGATTGAGTCTAAATTAGTCATTTTCCATTGGAATTGGAAGTTGAAGAAAATAAATGCAATGTATGATTTTCTCCCAGGGTTAAAGGTTGTGATTTGAATACTTTCGTTTATTTCAATTTTTTTAATTATGCGACCCTTTCAATCCAACAACTTTTGTTTAAAGTTTTAAATGTTTACAGGGTATACTGTTTTTATTATTTGACTAGCTCGACATTCTTTTAACTTATTATAATTACTTACAATATTCTGCAACCAAACTTGGTCCTTTATGTCGTCGTGGTTTTACATATACAACAACTCCCTCATTTGCTTTTGAAAAATCTAATAATTTTGATTCAAGAAATTCCCTAAATCAAAGAAGATATTTGTCTTAATTTAAGTCAAATACTTTAAATAGTAAATCTTATACCTCACACCTCTGCTACTTCCATGACTTTTACAATACCGAATAGTTAGTCGTTGTAATTGACATACATAACGTCCTAAGCCGTTTTGTAAAGGAGCTCTTGGGAACGCAGACTTTAAAAACAAATGACTATTAGACATATTTAAATATTTATAAAATATTAAATTTTATAACATGTTAAACAATTAAAAGGTTATGTTTGATTATGACATTATGTATGTTTAGACTTTAGTGACATCTATAAGTCAATTTTAAAACAAAAGAAAAGATTTCTTTTAAAGGGTAACTAGATCTACATAGTATATGTAGAATGCACATAGATGGCACTAGCAGTTGTATTGAACTAAAGTCCATCTATGGGATCTTAAATTGGTATGACCCAGGGTACAGTGGTTATATTATTAACATAGTGGTTTTATTATTAACAAAAGTTGTTTATTTTGATTAGAAAAATTTTTAAATTGAAATTTTTGTTCTATCTCTAACGGCTTACAAGAAGGGTCATACAGACCGAAGATCCAATTGTTATATGTTGCTCATTTACGAACTCAAACTCACCTTTTACTTCCTGAGCATTCTATAAAAATTCTAGCTTGATATCTCTTTCGTTTTTGAGTTACCATGTCGATGGACGGACGTACAACCGGAAATGAACTAATTAGGTTGGTTTGGAATACACCTATACAAAAATTTTGTTTTTATCATCAATATTTCTACGCGGTACCAACTTGAGACTAAAAATAGTATAAATTTCGATTTTTGCCCCAATTCCTAGATCAGTTTTTTGTATTTTTAAAATACGTATTTTCGACTACCAAGTAGTCATCATCAGTAAGAATTAGCTAGTGAATGTTACTCTTTGCTAATTTGGTGTAATGTAAGAGTAACATTCACTAGCTAATTCTTACTGATGATGACTACTTGGTAGTCGAAAATACGTATTTTAAAAATACAAAAAACTGATCTAGGAATTGGGGCAAAAATCGAAATTTATTTCGACATATCCTAGACTTCTCATTTATTATCTTCGATAATATTTATATTAAAAATAGTATACCTTGATATATATTTAATTTTACAGGGTATAACAGTCTCGGATACTTATTTTTGCCTATCACCATCCGCCGAATATAGTTACAAAAACCAGTTTATTTGTTGATTAACTAACTTAACGATTACTTACTAATTTCTTGAAATATCTCCAGAATCGCTATGAAATAAAAGTGTTTCATATAGGAATAGTACTGACAAAACCGATAACTTACTCAAGCGCTGATTATTACTACTTGATAGATTTTTGATCACATGCAAAATAAGTAACAATATTCAACTATTTGCTTTAAAGCTTCTTAACTGGCCTTCGATTTTGCGAAAAATAAATCTTTTGCCTTTTGTTTTTCGGATATATGTTTATTTAAGAACCTTATTTTGATGTGGAGAATACGTACCTACCTAAAGTAGTGCAATTTTGAAATACTCGGTATATTCATGTATAAAATCAGAGAGGTGAATTTAATTGATTGGAATCATTTGTTAAAACAACTATCTTGATAAATTAATCAATCACTGCAAAAGCAATTCATTAAAAAAGTATGCTTTTAGTTTTTTAATAATTCTTATCAGAAAATGTAGGTAATTCAATGACAATAATATTTAATTTTTATAAAGACAAGTTAATTTTCAAAACAGGTAAAGTATTAAAATAAGGGGCATACATGTAATGTATACCCCTATAATATGTTCCATAGTGTAAGTTCCGTATATATTTGCTTTTTTTTCCCTTCCGGACCGAAATTGTCAACTTTCGTTCCGCTGCGAAAAGAAATTGTTGCTTTCCGCCTCCATCGAGCAGAAAAATAGTATACATACCACGGGAGCAAGTAAAGAATGTCAACGATCAGATGAACATGAGATCTGAGACATTCTTTACTTTTGTTCCCTTGATGTGTAGCATACTATTACTCATAACCATACAAAATTTTAATAGAAACTAATTTTTAAGGGCCAACAAAAAAAAATAATCAAAAACTCATCAATGTTTCCAAATTTTTTTCCTCTTTTTAAATGGTAGAAATTATTTATACGCTTTTTATCCTACAGGATTGAAATTTGTTTGTTAGTTCAATTGCGATGATAATGCATTTTTATGGTAAGTCCTGCTTACCATAAAAATAAATACTATAAAAAATAAAAAAGCGTTTTAATAAATACTGCCCATTAAAAAGTTAAAAAAAAATAGAAACTGGTGAGTTTTTGATTCATAGCGTTCTTAAAATCGTGTACTTTTCTCCTTCATCCTGTATACAAATAAATTCAAAAATTTTTTTATGTTTTGTTTCACATTAATATTAATTTTCGAGTATTATTATACCTAAATCATTAGCGGTAAACATCCATCTTCAAATTGAGACCAGATTGATATTATTATAGGGAGTATGTCTAAAATAAGAGAAAAATTTAAACATATTGATAAAAAGCAAGCGGTACCGGTAGTATAATTTGTCTTCTTAATCCTACTCTGCCTGCTTTCCATATCGATGATAGAAAAACAGCAAGATTTTACTGTAACCTGACGATACTTAAATCGACAAAATTAAAAGTTTTAAACTTTTTTTAAAAAATGAATAAAAAGTTAGGCAACGTTTCTTCTCAGTCTTTTGGTGTCACTGCACCGACAAATGTTATAACACTCCGCTGTGTTTAACGATTCAAAATTCTGCATTTCGCAATATTTAATTATAATTGGGCGAGTTCATTGAGGTTCTACCCATACCATTTCCTGAGAAGCACCAGCCTAACCTGCTATGTACTCCCTTTCATATGGTATATATAGTTACCGGATAACAACATGTCACTTGTGAGAGATCATGAATTATTTTTATTTGTTTTTCATTAACCATTCATATTTTAAAAACAACATTTCTATTATAAATAATTTATATATTTTATCTAAAATTTAATTACGTTTATTTTCGCTTAAAATGTCATAATTTTTAAATGTAGTTAATTAAGTAAGTTGCAACAGTTAATGGTATACTATATACCAGGGACACCAGCCTTCTGACTTATTTGTACTATTTTAAGGGAAAATTTTGTATTATTTTAAAAAAGGGAAAATTTTAATTATTATTAATTTTAATAGTCCTTAAAATCATTTTGTATTTGTTCTATGGCTAGTGGGCAATATTCCTTGTTGATTATAGCATCAAAGTACAGTCTTTTTCTAGATAAACAAAACTTTTAATCAGATTTTTGTTATTCGTAAGCAACTGAGTAATGACTGCACATTTCCATGGATTACTAAGTTAAGACCCAAATTTGTAACGTTTAAAAATATTGATGCTACGAACAAATTTTTGATACAGGTGTTCCTAAAATCACCTAATTAATCCATTCCCGGTTGTATGTTCGTTTTTTCGTCTGTTTGTGGACACTATAACTCAAAATCGAAAAGAGATATTGAGTTGAAATTTTTATAACGTACTCAGGGCGTAAAAAGTGAGGTTGCGTTCGTAAATGAGGAACATAGGTCAATTCGGTCTGAGTCCGTATCTCCGTTAGAGATAGAAAAAAAGTTTAAATGTAAAAAATATTCCTTATAAAAAAATAAACAACTTTTGTATAAAACATTTTTTTTGTAAACATCACTGTTTACCCTTAGAGGCGCAAATTAGAACAAAATTTTGGAGTTCATTTTCTCCCAAACTATATAAGATAGGGAGTTGAAAATTTTCAGGTAGCTTCAACTTGTGGTCTCGAAAACATTGTCGAAAAAAGAAAAGAAATTTCTAGAAAATACTTTCGAAATTATCGAAAACCAAATGTAGAGCGGACGAAAGATCGCCATAATTGTGTTGGTTTTTTTTAAACTCTTCTAATTCATAAAAAATAATGCAAGCACTGACATTCAACACTTTCTATACAGGATATTTCAACAATTAACTCAGTCAATTGTTTGTTTTTACTTGTTAAATTATATAATTAGAAAGGAGTGGAGTCAATCCTCTAAAAGTCAGATAAAAATAATCATAAAAATTTTGTTTCAATATGAGCTGGTTTTTTCTTTCAGGACTGAAACTAAATATTATATTATATCTAAACATCGAAACCCACATTAGTTTGAATTTATTTTTTACACACATTTCCTCTAAAAAATAAATGATAATACGTATAAAGTTTGTTTTTTATATACAGCTTATTTACATTCGGTGTAAATAGAAAAGGATTGTTACATCTAATTTATAAATAATACTATCCTATTTTACTTATATTCAGTGTAAAATGTGTACAAAAAGAACAAAAAATGTACCTATATAATGTGTATAAACTTTAATATAAAAACATTATACGATTTCGAATTTACTACAACATTATTTAATTGAATATTCGCTTAAAAGCATTTGAAACAAAAATATCGTTTTAAAAAATACAAAATAACATAAAACATTTAATATAAAAAAAAACTAAAATGTCTTGTTTTTGTAAACGTTTAAATATAATATTTATTTATTTAAAACTATCAGCATCATTTCCATTTGATTGGGAACATAATTCAATTGAAAATAAATGTAAATTTCGTGTATCGTATATTTGGTGTACATATCCAATTTTATTAATATTATTTACAATAACTTATTTAAAATTTTTATTTCAATATCATTTATTAAACGATGATGCAGTTCATGATGAGGGTTAGTACTGTTATAAGGGGTGTTCCATAAACCACGTAACCCTATTCAAATTACTAAATGGTTAAGTTACGTAATGAGAGATTGATTAAGGTTAAAAACCATGACAAAAGCGTTACGTGGTGGATGGAGTTAATATGCTAGGTTTTCCTGGGAGAGCGCAGAGCGGTGGCTTTTATACAATGGCCGTACAAACTACATATATGAAATTTGAATATTAACTTTTTTTATCAACGAATTTTTCTACCGCTATATAACGCTACCACCTTCTTAGAAAATCAAAGTTTAAGTAACAAATAGTAAATTTTTTTAATGACCTGGAAAAGAAGGAAATCGGAAGGAAATGTTAACAAATACACATTTTTTGTCATTTTTATACCATGTATATGAAATATACATAGTATATTAAGTTTAGTCCCAAACTTGTAACGCTTAAAAATATTGATGCTATGAACCAAATTTTGGTATTCGCTCCGAGCGTGAATTTCGTTTCCATGACAACGATACACTACTTTAATTATAGAATTAATGGATGCATATATAATTGTGTGGATTGCATTGAAAACTTACATTTAAAATTTAATATTCTTGTTTCACAAATTTAAATAAATAATTACGATAATTAACATTTGAAAAATAATATTTGTACAATTTGATTTCTTATTTTCACAATTTTTAATGCATTAAGTTTAATTAATTAGTGTTTTTCAATCATTTTAATTTGACAGTTTCTATATCATTAACATGTAAATAATTGCAAATTAGTCATAACAGCCCACTTTATCTCCAAAATTTTTCACTTAAAGCGCTGGCATCTATTTTATTACCCCTACCATGACTACGCACACAACGAATAGGTGTTCATAAAATCACCTAATTAGTTCATTTCCAGTTGTCTGTCTGTCATCTGTCGTCTGTCATCACGATTACTCAAAAACGAAAAGAAACATCAAGCTGAAATTTGTATAGCGTGCTGAGGATGTAAAAAGTGAGGTCAAGTTCGTAATTGAGCATCATAGGTCAATTGGGTCTTGAGTTCGTAAGACCCATCTTGTAAACCGTTAAAGATAGAACAAAAGTTTAAGTATAAAAAATGTTCCTTATAAAAAAATAACCAACTTTTGTTTAAAGCATTTTTTCGTAAACATCACTGTTTACCCGTGAGAGCGCAAATTGTATAGTATGTATGTTATGGCTTTATCAGTTATAACATACATATGTGTGTGACATGTATGTATGTGTAATGTGACAGTATTCAACACTGTCTATACATGGTATTTCAACAATTAAGTCAGGCAATTGTTTGTTTTCACTTGTTGATAAATAATTTTAATATACTTACCTCGCAAAAATAAAAATTGAACTTTTCTTCACAACTATTGACTACCCATGGTTATGGTGGAAGATAGTCTTCTGCCATCAAAAGTCCAGGGAGGATATGATATATAACTTATAGACGAGTTAAATTCTAGAAGGTATTTATAAACTTTTAGAGATAATTTTCCTCGTAATTGAATTTATACTTTAAGAACAACATTTCACGTTTTACTTCTTGACGACAGACAGATAGACAAACGGAAATGGACTAATTAGGTGATTTTATGAACACCTACACCAAAATTTTTTTCCTAGTATCAGTAAAATAGGCGTTACAAACTTGGGACTAAACTTAGGCAAAAACTTAGTATACTTTGGTATATTTCATTACATGGTATAAAAATTTAAAAACTAAATAAAAATAAAAAAAGTTAGGCAACGTCACTTCTCAGTTTTTTGGTGTCACTGCACCGATCGTTAATTCACTTTTGTGTTTAACTTATTATTGATTCATTGTTTGCATTTTTGCATATTCAATTACTTTTAGGCGAGTTTAACGTGGTTCTACCTGTACCATTGTTTACCTGAGAAGCATCAGCCTAACTTGATATCTTATACTTCTCATACACTATAAATAGTTATAGGATTTGGACATGTCACATGTGAGAGTTCATGAATTTTTCTTATTTGTTTTTCAATAACCAAGCAATATTTTGAAGAAAACTTTCTATAATTAATAATTTATAATAATTATTTATAATTTAGCTGCGTTTATTTTATCTTAAATTAAAAGTTACAATAATACAAACAGTTCATTAAACAAGGCAGTGTTATTAGACAGTGAAAAGTTTGCTATATAATACTTAGTTAACTGAATAGTTTTGATTGAATGCTCCAATCTCTGAACGAACTGGTTCGAATTGAAAAGTTATTTTTGATTTGGATATCTGTTCCGAGGTCGAGAGCCTCGAAGATCTCTGAGCAAAAAAACCATGCCGCTCGAAAGTTCAGTTTGGCGTAACATATTTTAGCTTAACGTAAGAAGAATTACTGATTTCCAAAAAACAAAAATTTATGCAATTCACTAGGTAGAACATAATATTATATTCACATTTCCTTTATGTTGTTAAGGTATCAATCTCATTTTAAAATAAAATCCCGAAATAATTCTTTTTGTATTTTGCGTCTGTTAGTCGCATCAATGAATGTTTTTAGCCCTGAGTCCTCAATAACAGCTCCTATTTTGATGATTTTTTTCCAAATGATTCTTTTTGTATATTATTTAAAATCAGAAACATTTCAGATGGGAGAAATAATCTGGAAGGGGAATAGGCAATGTCGCGACTGATGTATCAACGCCCAGCCTGAATCGCTAATGATAGAAGTTTGGAATTTCGAGAATATATTGATTTTATAATGTTGGTGTCACAAAAGAAAAGATTTTTCGAAATTCATCTCCTAAAGGGGATGAAAGTTTGTATGAAAATATATATAAACTGTCATTTTTGAGTTCACAACTTAACCGATTTTAACAGTTCTTTCATCTATAGAATGAATGCTACATTATCAGCAAGTGACATGGCCGTATTTTTTTTTTCAAAATTATAAGAGATTCACACTAAAAGTTCCAATCCATTAAATAGTGAACAAAAGTGAAGTTAAGAGAATTGATGACTAGAAAACTGCTAGTTATTTATATTGTTTAAATAATATTTGTGCAACTTATATAAAAAATTCATTTTTGCGTGGTTTTTTTCAACAAAAAATGTATTTTACCTTAATACTTTAACTCATATTAATTGGTGATAATGTAGCATTCTTTAGGTGAAATAATTTTTAAAATCGCTTAAGTAGTGAACTCAAAAATGACGATTTATATATATTTTCATACAAATTTCAACCCCTAATTCACCATTTTAGGAGATGAATTTCAAAAAATTATTTCTTATGTGACACCTACAGTATAAAATCAATATCTTCACGAAATTCCAAACTTCTATCATTAGCGAATCAGACTGGGCGTTGATATATCAGTCGCGACATTGTCTATTCCCCTCCAGATTATTTTTCCCATCTAAAATGCTTCTGATTTTAAATAATTTACAAAAAGAAGAATCATTTTGAAAAAAAATCATAAAAATCGGAGCTGTCATTGAGGATTTCCTAAGAATGGCAATTTTATGTGTTCCTTTATCCGACTATGTATTATAGGTAAGAATTTATCATTTATATTTGAGACAGTTATACATTTTACTTACTTATTATCACACATATTTATAATAATCGTATTAATTGTGAAAATTGAAAAAATCAGTAATATATTAAATGAGTTTTCACATATATTTAATGAGTATTTATGTGAGACAAGTCGAAATAAAGTATGTTATCAAATGAAAATGTTTATATGGATACAAATTATATATGCTGCGATTAGAATTCTATGCTGTTTAATTGTTTCAAAACGAATGGAATATATTGAATATATGATTGTTTTTATGGAATTATTTTTTGAATTATATATGATAATAATTATAATGGTATTAGGTACGTATAACTTGACCAATTTTAATTTTCATCAAATCGAGTTATTGCCAAAATTTAGGAATTTTGTACACTCAGACAGGTCAAAAGACGGCCGCTGCCTGACCACCACTAGTGTACAGGGTAAGAACATATGTATTTAGGACGTTAAAACTCAAGTGGAGAGGAAAGCAAAAAAAAACGCTTATATGTGCGAGGTCTAGTCCTCTCGGTTACTGCGTACTTTGTACTGCGCAACAGGCTGTCTTTTGTGTTCAATTTTTTGTCTATTTCAATCAATTCAAAGTGATTGAAAACATGTTTTGAATGACTTAGGCAGGCCGATGCGCAGTACAAAGAACGCAACGATGATATAGATATTGGCATAGGAATTTTATATCCTTAATATATTCGTTCTTGGTGCAGAGATTTCCTTGGTCTAGTACATACAAGTGGCGAATCCATCCATATGGACATGATGGACATGACCATCACTTAAATAGACTTAATAGTTAGTCTATTGTTCCTAATTTTATACTAAACCCCCATCTGGTAATATTTGGGGGAACATTTATTGTTTGTTTAAAAATTCGTCAAATCATTTAGAATCCAAATATTGAAAAAAAAAATCCTATCGAAATCGGTAGAAGAGTACTTTAGAAAATCAATTTACAAACCTCTACATTAAATTCCATTATGAATGAACCAAATGTTGGTGTCAAGTACTTGAATATCGATATCCAAGCAGTGAAAAAGGTTCAGATGCAACGATGATTCATTCATTAATGATAGTGAATCAACTATCATAAAAGAATACCGACTCTGGATGGCCAAATGGAAAACAGAATGTAAAAATAATTCTGCCATACCAGAGTCAGTAGCTCATCTCATTGAAGCACGCAACCAAGATCTGTAGCGTAAATCTTCCGACCAGCGTAGCTATCGCAGCAAGATCGTTTTCTATACTTCACGGGGTAAAATCTTGGATGCGTGCCTCAATGGGACAGGAAAGATTATTGGGGCTTGCTTTCCTAAACATCTGGAAATCGATGATATTATCAACGTTTTCGCGAAAAAAAACAAAAGCATGAGTTTTAGTTCATAAATGAACAACATACGGATAGGTCTTGGGTCCGTAGGACGCATCTTGTAGGTTGTCGTATTTGTTTTTACAATTTCTCTAATTTAAAAAAAAAACAAGTGCAGACAAACAATTGACTTGGCCATTAACGTGTTATCGAAATAGTGTAAAAATATTGCTGAATTATCAAACGCAACATCCACTTGAAAACATAGAAGAGAATATGACAAATTTTATTCATGTATATGGTTTTTTTAAATATGTTGATTGTAATATTCGAAATCATTTAAAATCTACAATAACGGATGAATTGCTTCAAAGTGATTCTTCCGTCATTGAATGTTTACGTCAAAGACATAAAAATATTTCAGAATATTTACAATTATTCAATGGTGAATTATCATTATTATTATTGATAATTGTTGCATCATATATTATTCAAACATCAAATGTGTTTCTTTTGATTGGTTCACGTGTGTTTATTCAATTTGAGAATATTTATGAAAATTATGGTGCTAATGTATTTATGGCAATTATTAAAATATCATTTTGTATTTCATACTTTTATTATTTGGATGCTTTAAGATCACAGGTAATTATTATTCATTTATCATTTTTGGACATATTTGTGAGATACCCGCACCGCTTTACTGGGCAATTTCTCCTTTAAAAACAAAGACTATCACGTTATACCCCTCAATTATCCTCCTTTTTGTTCACAATTTTATGGATTTTAATTTATTGTTAAATGAAGTTTTGAACATGATACTCGCTGACGTTGTAACTTTCAATAGGTCTAATAATTTAATTAACCTGATTTTTATACTTTTTGGATTAAAATAATCCCATCCAGAGTTTCATCAAATTCCAAAACAAAAATTTTTTTGCGTTTTTTTCAATTTTTTCAAAGGAATACCCTTTAAAAAAGTACAAAAATCGGATGCATTTGATGACTGGTCGAATATTTTTTGAGATACGGACTAAAATCGATCCCAATATTGCGATATCTCAGAAACTCTGCATTGTAACTTACTATAGGTGAAATCGTCTTTAACATCGGTTTCGTAGTTAATTCAAAAATGACGATTTTTCATCACCAAAATTACAGAGTTTCATATAAACTTTCATCCCCTTGAAGAATGAATGTATTTGAAATAGTAATACAGGAAACTTTTGTAATGAACCATGCTCATATATCATTTTTTACATTTGTAACTTCAAAATGCAAACTTCCAACACTCATTTTTAAGAAGTTAAAAAAAACTATAGTAACATGACAAACATGTTAACGTTGATCTACATTTGTCTATAAAATTATTAACAAGGGTTTTCCATATACAAAATTCGCATCCCCTTTTTATACCTTTAGGGGTAGAGTTTTGGAGGCATCCTTTCTTATCGGATACCTGCGTCATACAAAGAACACACTCTCCAGGTTTCAGGTCTCTACGATCATCGGCTTAGGCTGTGCAATGATCCGCCAGTCAATCATTCAGGACAAAGCATTTTATATACCGTGTGTGTTTGAAGCATCTAGGGATAGAATTATGTCTGTAGTATGACTGAATACAGAATACATTAATTTAGTAATGCATCTAAAAGAGAGGTATTATATACATGCATTGAATTACTTGGAAGACACTTGGAGGTGGGAGTTATTTAGTTACAGATAACTAGTAAGTTCGTCAATCATATGCAACAAATCTCCCACTCTCTGCATACAACTCTCTGCTTACAATACATTAATAATACCTCTCTTTTAGATGCATTACTAAACGAATGTATTCTGTATTCAGTCATACTACAGACATAATTCTATCCCAAGATGCTTCAAACACACACGGTATGTATATACATATATTATGGGGGGTTTAGGAACCGTTAAAACCGTTGGGTTACTCTAGTTGCCATTCCAGAGATTATATTATTAATTTTTGTTAACGTGAATTTAAACTGAATCTTCCTGTTGATTTTTTTCAATTGGATAATATTCTGCTTCTCTTGAAAATAATAAATACTTGCGCAAAATAATTAATAAAGTTAAAAACTAAATAAAAATTTAAAAAAAAAGTTAGGCAACGTCACTTCTCAGTCTTTTGGTGTCATTGCACCGATCGTTATTACACTTTTGTGTTTAACTTATTATTGATTCATTTTTAGCATTTTTGCATTTTCAATTACTTTTAGGCGAGTTTATCGTGGTTCTACCTGTACCATTGTTTACCTGAGAAGCATCAGCCTAACTTGATATCTTATCCTTCTCATACACTATAAATAGTTAAAGGATTTGAACATGTCACATGTGAGAGTTCACGAATTTTTCTTATTTGTTTTTCAATAACCAATCAATATTTTGAAGAAAACTTTCAATAATTAATAATTTATAATAATTGTGTATAGTTTAGCTGCGTTTATTTTATCTTAAATTAAAAGTTACATTAATACAAACAGTTCATTATTTTCAACAGTTAAAGGTGCGGGGTCATTAGATATATGTAGGAAAAATTTGATTTGAAAACCATATTATTTTATATTTTGGACCATTCTTTTCGACTCGTGATACTTTTAACCCAACTTTACCGTTTTTGATATAAGATACTTG
This sequence comes from Chrysoperla carnea, assembly GCF_905475395.1. Taxonomy (NCBI): domain Eukaryota; kingdom Metazoa; phylum Arthropoda; class Insecta; order Neuroptera; family Chrysopidae; genus Chrysoperla; species Chrysoperla carnea. The sequence goes on along the minus strand of NC_058340.1, from coordinate 49,590,505 downwards.
TATAAATTTATAACAAAATTCTAATTTTTCAAAAATAATGGTTAGGTAAAAATGAAAAAAATCAAAAAAACTCTTAGAGAAACCTAAAATATAAACATTTTATAATTTAAATATCAAAATTCATAATTACTGCCAAAAAATAAGCTCAAAAAAAGTTTTTGTTTGTATGTATAGCTGAGATTGTGACCAAAATACGCGTTTTTCTTTTCAGGGCTTATATATGCAAGACGGTAAGGTTAAGTTAAAATGCTACGAGTCAAAAAGTATTTAAAATGGTCGAAAATATAAAATCATATGGTTTTCAAATCAAATTTTTGACCAGAATCACAAAAAAATATAAAACGATATGGGTAGAACCGTATATTCCAGTAAAGTTACGGATTGACAAAAAAGTTTGTGACTTTTGTAATTTTTTAAACATTCATTTGATAGGGGGTTGTTTGGAGACCTTAAAACTGATTTTGCGTATTCGCGAAAAAAACCCTTTCGCCACCATCTTGGAAAATAAATTTTTTGCGTTCTGGCCTTCACGGGTAAACAGTGATGATTAGGAAAAGTGTTTAAAAAAAAAATCTGTTTTTCTTATAAGAAACATTTTTTACTTTTAGAGGTTTGTTTTACCTCAAACGGTTTAAAAGAAGGGTTTACCCAAATCCCACTTGACTATAAAAATTTTAGCTTGATATCTCTTGAAAAAGATGATTTATTAAAAAAATTATTGCAAAAAACCGTTACAAAGAGAAACTCACGAAAATTTTTTTGACTTTGAACAAGAATAACAATTTTTCTACCAATCGTTGCGTGTACTTTGACATTAATCGGTTTGAAGATAAAACGTACAGAAGTTTAACGACATCAAAATATCATTTTCCAAGATGATTTCGAAATGGTCAATTTCGCGAAAACGCAAAATCAGATTTAAGGTCTCTAAACAACACCGTATTCATTGTATGATTAAAGAAAAATAGTGTCACAAACTTTAGGAAAAAATGGAATCATTAATAGGTTAAACACATAGAAGTGTTGTAACAATTGGTGCAGTTACACCAAAAGACTGAGAAGTAACAAGCAATGTTGTGGAACTTTTATAATTTCTTTATATTTAGCATAATCTACAGTAAATCTAATGACACCACTTCTATCTTTTGAAATCATGAACTGTTTGTACTATTGTAACTTTTAATTTAAGGTAAAATGAACGTAGCTAAACTATAAATAATTATTATAATTTATTAATTCTTGAAAGTTTTTTTCAAAATATTGATTGGTTATTGTAAAACAAATAAGAAAAATTCATGAACTCTCACATGTGACATGTTTGAATCCTTTAACTATATATAGTGTATGAACGATGTATTTTAACAGGTTAGGCTGATGCTTCTCAGGAAACACACAAAAATAATTGATGCTATAAATGCAAAAATTGAATCATTAACAAGAAATACACTTAAAAGTGTTATAACGGTCGGTGCATTGTCACCAAAAGGACTGTGAAGTAACGTTGCCTAACTTTTTTAATTTTTTTGAAATTTAGTTTTTTATTAATTTTTTTTGCATTGGTAATCCAATTTAAAAAAATATTCAGAAAGATTTAGTTTGAATTCACTCTTAACGACCGCGACACTTAACAATAAAATTTCTGGAGTGGCAGCCAGGATTAACCCAAGTCCAATTATTAAACTTCCGAACGATTTTAAAATTTCCACAAAATAATTTCTTATCACTCTAATTTAGTTCAACAGTGTATCGAATCCGCGATATGATAAAACAGGAATCACATCAGCACTACAGGGTTACAAGGTCCTTAGCTTTCAAGCAGACATGTCTCCATCTGCTTTTGTTCTCAGCCACTCGTTTCCAGTTTCTAATCCCAGTTCATGAAAATCTTTTCCCACAGACTTGATCCAGCTGGTTCAAACTTGTCTTGTCGTTCTATCTAAGGGGAATCGAAATACATGGCCAAGTCATCTCAATCTTATCACGTTTGTTACGCAGGGCTCTTTACATAGTTCGTATAGTTCTTCGTTTGATTTCATTCCTAGAAACCCCTTACTTGCCGGCCTACAAAAATTGATCTTACCACTTTTTTCTCCCATATATTCAATGTATATCTCTTCTTTTTCTTTTCCGCTTAGATTACTCGCTACCATACATGTTGGGCATATTATTGTTCTGTATACTCTAATATATGTGTTCTTTGGTATGATCTTAGAGTTAAAAATTTGCCTCAGTGCTCCAACGCTTCTTGAGTCTTTAGAATTTTTTTTCTCGAATTTCTGGCGATTCGTCACACTGACTACATAGAGTAACACCCAGATAATTAAACCACTCCACTTGTTCAAATCTGATACACCGATTTGTCGTTCATTGTTACTATTAACAATTTACCTATTTCCGATGGTGGGTTTGCTGTTCGAAGCTTCATATGTTTCGATTTCTGTTCATTAGTTTTTAGCCCTTTAGAATTTGCTGCCTATTCGAGATTCTTATTTAATGATTTGAGCATATTATTGTTCATATTAATGATTTGAGTATTATGGATATTTCAGGGTGATACTCCAAAAAACATGTTATTTGAATATTCTACCCGAGTCTATGCTTATAAAACTATTAAAGAAATGCGATTGTTTTTAATACAATTACAAACATCACCAGTTAATGTAACAATGTTCGGAGTAAATGAATTAAATGTTGGAGCTATGATTGGTGTAAGTAAATATAATTATTTTTTATGAAATATTTTTACTTTAAATTAAATATTGTTGCAAATTTTGCTTGCGGTAATGTCTGTCAAAAACGTCGTCCCCGAAATGGCAGCATAGAATTTTTTAAATCCAAAAATATCAAATTTGCACTTTAAAGATTCTTCTAGTGATACTAGTTTATCAAAAGTATCAGTGGGCCCAAAGTTGTGTAGTGAACAGCTTAAGAAATATTTGGGATAAAATGTTCTTAGACCTTAGTACAAACTATAATGGAGGATTTGTAAGTTTCAAAGACTGATTCTCTGGCAATTAAAAATGCTGGCAATTTTTTTTATAAATTATTCGTTTTATATGCAGGAATGAACTCGTGAAATTTGAAAATGCTCGATTATAGTTCATAATAAGATAATAACCTTTGATCGTAAATATCTCGAAAATTGTTCATTACAAAACTCTAGATCCATTGACTCTTTTTATAAATAAGGTAAGAACCACCTTTTATCAAATTTTCTGAACCCTACTTACAGGTACGTATCTTACGTAGTTTAAATTAATTTCGAAAAGAGTCTGTATTAACGTCTATTTCCACAGTTCAAGTTTGAATAAAAAGGCAATAAGTATTTTTGTATTTATGCTGGTTTAGATATTATTTACATATTTACTGAAAATGGCTACTATTTTTGACGTTTTTATTTGAATAAAAACTTTTGTTTTCAGCTTTGTATGTTCATCGTAACCAATTTAACTATCGAATATCAGTTTTTAAATTCGTAAATTAATATTTACTGCAAAAGAAGAAGTGATCATGGATTTGTCGATCATATGAATAATTTGTGGTTTTGAAAACTAAGAAAAATAGTTTTTGTTGAAAATTTTGCTGATTATGCAGCAGTTTCTTTCTTAGCCCTTCCTGATTTCCTTAGTTAAAGTTTTTAGGATTTCGTCAACCAAGATGAAACAAATAAACTTCTAATTTTGCCATGCCCACCTGTTTTACAAAAATCAAATTTTAAAATTGTTAAAACCCTTGTAACTTTCTTTGCTGTTGTAGTTCATTTGTGGTAAATAGCATATCGTTTGAATTGCATTGGAATCAAAAGTTTCAAATAACGTATATTTTAAAATATCAAACTGATTGTAACCGGAAAATCTTCAAATTTGTCGAAAAATAACAAAAGCTTTTTTGGGTGTAAATTTAAAATGATTTAAAAAATCCCACTAAGTAGTTTTTAGGCCAAAAAGTTTCATCGTTTCGACTGGTTAATAAAAGTTTGAAGGTAAGGTACCGATCGTAATTTTTAGGCAAACCGCGGTCCTACACTATTATGTAGCATAAATGTGCAATATGCCTCTACTCCTCTACTATAATCACATCTTTATGGGTAAGTATTTACATTATGGAGTCAAATTAATAGTATTTAATAAACAGACAAATATCTACAATTAACAAATGATTGAGTGTTGTCAATTAGAAAATATTTTAAACGGTTGTGGTTACAGATCATCGGCTCGACTGTACTGATTCCGTGGCTACAAAAACTGTCCCATTATTATTATTAGTTTAATGATAGAGCTAATTCCAGCAAGAAAGAGTCTTTAACTTATTTCAACATCTTAGTTATTCACCAAATCATTTCGCTAAAAAATGGTAGAATGTGTTTTTAAAAACCGATAGGTCTGTTAAATAAGTTTCACATTCGTATTATTACTTAAAAATTTCATATTTAATAATTATTTTACCTAAAATACCCACCGAAGTGCAAAAGGCAGCAGCTTTGTGCAAAGACATCAACTCATTCAAAAAGCTGCATAAATCTACAAAAGCTACTTAGCTCTTTTCCTAGTATATGCTTGAAAATAGAAAAATAAATGTAGAATCTATAGACACACATCTAGCGCAGACATTTAATTCAACTTAGACTTTCAAGTTCAGTTGAAAAGCCCACTCTAGTTCATACCCAGTAAGAGATAGAAGAACACTTTCTAATCAACGAAAAAAGAAAACGAAGGAGGTGCTCAAGTCGACGCGTATCAAATCAATAATTTTCCTGAGAGCAATTACGTTTTGAAGTCGGCGATAATCATATCTTTAGCTAGAAATTGATTCATTCACGTCGAATTCAAAGCGCGATTGGTCTCAAGAATTGATTTGAGCCGATACTTTATTAAAATTATTTTTTACTTTTTTGTACATTTTTTATGGGTTCTATTTAATGCAAAAAATTGTTATTGATTAGAGAGCTGTTTGCTTATTAAAAAGGTAATATTTTTGTTCGAAGCATTTCTTTAATAAATGTCTGTTTTTTTATAAAGAATATTTTTTTGATTTGCCGTTTTTCTCTATTCCAATTTCTATCTAAACTCTTTTTTTGAGAATTTTTCATTGAAACTTAAATTTAAGTTGAAATTAATAATACAGGTTATATAGAAACTAGTTACTCTTGTCCACAATGCACTAAATTACAGGAGTTGATAGTCAATAAGTAAATCGTCATAGTCGTATAAGTCAAAAATGGTTAGTGATACAAAAATTGTTGTACAAAAAAAGTAGGTAACTTAATTATGTACATACAATACAAATTATTACCTAAAACGGTTTTTCTTAAAAAGAGGGCTTTTCCGCCGCCTATTTTTGTAAAAATTTTGTGCATTTACATTGAGTACGTGATACTAAACCTATTTAAATAAAAAAAGAACTCCTGTAATTTAATGCAGAAAAAAATTATCTGTAGCCTGAAGTATAAATGTCACTTAAGATATGCGTCTTTGAACCTTATATTTTTCGTTTAAAACAATAGGGTATTCTACTATTTTCGAAAAAGTACTTCAAAATATTGATTTTGCTAATAAAAAGCCACCAAAAATTTATTTATGAAAAATACACACGCTTTCTTGCCAAAAACTTAAATTAAAGTTTAAACCTTTTTTAAACTGTCAAAAACATTGGCATCCAATTTGATGACGTAATATTGGTATCATTACACTAAATAACACATATAAGTTTGACTGTTATATTCATAGGCATCTGATTATAATAAATATAAATACTTATTATCTATGGATAAATTATACGCAACTGTCTACACTGAACTAATTGATGGTCTATGGCTCATACCGATATGACATCACGGCAAGGCTTGCCCGCGTTTTAGATCACGTGATATACGGTTTAAAAATTATGATTTTTAATTTTAATATTTTAAAAGAAAAATGTGCTTTTATGACTCGAACTCAGAATATTTAAGTATATTTTTACATAAAATTTAAGTTTTTTCAAATTTCATAATTTATTTTTGACTAACGATAATACCCAATTTCTTCTTTCACAAATATCTCAAATTAAAGAAACCCTGTATATTCGGATTAGTGGTGGAAACACAGCGCACATCTTTACTAGAATAAACTCTACACCAAAAATAAATATATTATAATAAAAGTTTTCTATTAGAATGTTCTACATTAAACCTACCAAACATAATTACAGTTTAATTGACATTTCGCAATTACGTTTTTATTGTTGAAGGTGGGTCGTCGTTCTTTGTGTAATACAGTATGGTTGACAGCATTTAAAATGTAACTTCCGGTAATATTGTACTGTACCTGAATATATTGTTGTATATGTGATGTGCTTGGTTAACCTTGCACAAATATACAAAGCCAAGCCCTATAATATTATATGGAAGAATATTGTATATTGTATCATTTACCTATCTATGCCTATATTATAATAATATATATAATATCTACGTTGTTTATTTATTTATTCAAATGCAACTTTTATTAAATTAATACACCTATGATTATCATTCTATTTTATTTTGTTGTAGGTACTTGTAAGTCGTATGATTTCATTCTTTTCAAGGATAAATAAGTTTTCTGTTTACTTATTTTCAATTTAAGATTCATCCCATTTAGGATCCTGACAGTTCTTTAAAACTAGTAGAAGGTATATAAGAAAGGGTTCGCAAAAACCAAAGGGTATACGCTATAAATTAGGGGTGCGATGCTAAAATTTTTCAACGAAATTTTTTAAATAACAAAAATATTTTTATTTCTTCTTGATATATTTTAAACATAGTTTGGTACTCAAATCAGCAATAGTTTTTGAATCGTTCTTTACGCCTAATGATACAAAATAGCTTCTTTTTTCCTGTCCATGAGATATCTTCCTTTATCAAATTCCATGATTTATTCATCATTTTCAAACTGATCGTGCTGGCTGACATAAAGTAGATTCGCGCTCTAAAAATGTACCGCTTAAGAAGCCACAGACTAAAGATTTTCATGGGAATTAATTTGCAGGGAGTTTTTGGAACGACAAAAATGTTTTAGCTAGGTTTTATTTAGTAGTGGAGACATTTTAAACGGTTTTTACTTATATTAGTGATAAACTTGTGTCTTTATAACACAAAATATACCGAGTAAAGGTATTCCAGGTACTTTTAACATTTAACTTACGTAATTTGTATATCATATTTGTAATAAAATTGCCTATAAATAAAAATAAAGTTAATTACTTTTAACATTATATTAGTTTTTTAGCCAGTTCTTAGCCATGAGATGTTTTCTAAAAATGAAATCTAGATAGATCGATTTTTCGCCCCCGAAACCCCCTGCATACTAAATTTTATGAAAATCGTTGAAGCCGCTTCCGAGATAAAACGGCGTTTTCTAAAAATGTAACCTACCTAGATCGATTTTTCACTCCCAAAACATATTGAGTAATAACAGACTGAAATGATGCATCTATTTTGGGTAATATAAGTTAAGCAGTTTTCAAGCAAGAACAAGGCGAAGCTAATATTACAAAAGGTGGTTTTTGTTATAACTTTAATATTTACGAAGATATTAAAGTTCAAATTACAAAATTGGAAAAAAAGAAAGAAAGTAAATATCTGCTAGATATTATTTACGTCGATACATTATTCATGGAGAAATTTGAAATTTTCAAACGACAACTAAGTCATATTTCGTCTATAGACGAATGCAAAAATTGCAAAGGCTTTTTTTGGTTGGAAATTCGATTTATAATATTGCTGGTAAAATTTCTGCCTGTGCTTATCTGAAACACCTTGTATAATTGGATAAACAACACAAATGCATTTAGACTAATTAGAAACATCTACGTGTACCTATATTTAATGAATGCAGTATAGATATTATTTTGTAAATGGAACAATTTGATGAATACAAAATAATAATTGTATAATTTGTGGATTGAATCTATTTGAAAAGATAATATCTTATATTCGATAATACTTAATTATAAAATCAATAAATACAAACAATATTAGTTTACATATTTAATGAACTTATATGAAAATTATTTACTAAATCATTACTAGTCATAAGTCTGTACGTTGTCAGGGATGAACTAAGATATTTAGAGCCCGTATGTAGTTTCAAAAATTAGCGCCCCCTGTAATAAAAATCAATCAATGAAGACCTTCTTTAAAATCCATAAGTTTCAAGTCATTTTTTCGATCCTGTAAGATCGCGTTGTTTGTTCAGGGACGTTCTCCGCCCCGAGGTATCGATGTTAAATAAGAACGCAGATGGATAGATTGATGAAAAATGCATATCTCTCGACCGAAAAATTAGTTGACACTCTGATTTGGACACATTAACTGTTAGAGTTCCTTCAAAAACCATTTGTAGGCTACAACGATAGTTTCACGTTGTCAAATGTGTGAAAGCAAAACTGCAAAGGTTTAAGGATGTTGTCTTGCTTTGGGCATAGTGTAGAAAATTCTAAATTTTTGTATACTTATTAAGGTTAATATTATACATACAATTGCTATCAAAAGTTGAAATCGATTTACCATCTCTAACTTGAGATAAGATTAATACAATTGTTTGGATCACTAATACAGAGCGCATTGGAGAAGTTGTGTTTTTAACAAAAATTTTAATGCTAGTAAAAAAAAACTTTCAAAACTAGTATTGATGTATTTGTCCTGAAAAAAATTATTGACCGTTTCATTGAGATACAAAAATGAAAAGTTAAACCATTTTATTGTTGAACCGAAACAACTATAGTAGCAGAATTTTAAAGAACTAATCATATACAGTATGTAATATGAGATACAATTGTGTGGTACAGTTTTGGAAAAAAATTATACCTTATTTCACTATAAGCTTATACACCCTTAACGCGCATATAATCCAAAACTTTTTGACAATACTGTAGCAAGACAACAGTCTTAAATTTCGTATGGGTTAATTATTTAACCTAAATTTTAAACTAATTTGAAAAAGGGCCGAGAATTTAAATCACATACACTATTGCCCTAGTAATAGGCTCGCGCTCAAGTATATACAAATCTTGACGCTAATTTATCAGCTTTGACTGAGTTTGGAATTTTTCACGTCCAGATCAGAATCCGCATTTTTCAAGCTAAATGCAAGTTTACATGCTTTTTTCAAAAAAAAAAGGTACTTGAAAATAAAATTTGATTATAAAATAATTATTTCGAACTTTTCTTAAATACTTACTATGCTTTCTGTACTACTGTTTGTGTTATTTTTAAAATATTAGAAAAAGGTCAGATTTACGTATAAAATTGAAGAACAATTATCACATTTATAAACATAAATCCATAAATCTATAATGAAAATAATTTAGATAATTAGCGATTTTTTTTTGCTATATTTACTTTTTGGGCAACATCACAAATGAAATAACTTTTATCAAATACAATAGTGATTTCAATTAATTATTTAATTTGCTCATGTTAAATTTTGAAGCACTACCGGGCTTAAAAACTAGTCTTGGGTATCCTTGGAATTCAGTTAATCAATCTTAACCATTTTAAGTCAAGGTTTATTATATATTTCCTTTCAATAAATAAATATTTTCAACCTTCATCTTATAGGATATCTCTCCCCATAATATCCTTAAGGATAATTATTTTTGGGTTTGTTTTAGGTATCTAAGTCTATAGTGTAATTTTCATTCTATATATATTCCTGAGGGTTAAAAATAGATAAATCATAATCTTTGAAGCGAGTTGTATATTGTGTCAAAATTTGAGCTCAACCGATGCAAAACTCATTGTCTTTTTGAAGCGTACCCAAAGCAACCTATCATTTTTGTATTTATGTATTTAGATAAACTTAATTAGGTAATTTCTTGATATATCTATACAAAGGTACGCAGTTGAAATATGTCACAGTACTGCGCTGTATCTCAGTGTGCGTGGATCAATTTGAAAACGTTGTTCAAAAAAATCTGCCTTGCTTACGCTGTATTGACTGCGTTTTAATATTCCTAATATAAATATTATCAAAGATAATAAATGAGAACTCGAGGATATTTCGAAATAAATTTTGATTTTTGCCCCAATTTTCTAGATCAGTTTTTTGTATTTTATAAATGCATATTTCGACTACCAAGTAGTCATCATCAGTATGAATTAGCTAATCGTAATTACTGTTATCGTGTATGTTACTTGTTGCTAATTTGGTGGCGGACTGCACTCCTATAATATGCCTAATATCTAATATCTGACGATATGCCTGGTCTACTAATGAAAGCTCCATATTGCAACTGTAATAAAAGAATAAATATTTAAAAGTTATAATACCGGAAAAAATAAATTCATATTGAGATTTGGTATTCCATATGTATAAATTCTGAGTGGCTTCATATGTAATTTATCCAGAAATAATCGAATTTTATGAATTTCAATTATATCAATATCTTTATGCGTTGAGTATTCCATTAATAAGTGTCGCATTGAAGCACTCTGAAAATGTTTAAATTTGCTTTAAATGTTTACGAATTACTTTTGATATCTCTTGAAATGAAATATCATTTCTGTTATTCTTCAGAACCAGTAGCGGATATAAGAGGAAAGACGCAGCTGGCCAAATCTATAACTAGATACTTCATTTTTTCTTGGTTAATAAACTTGGTACACCTTGTAGTGCCCTAATTCGAGGGCCCAGTAGCTCCTTTGCCCACCTGATAAATTCGTCACTGTTACGAACCATTACAATTACCTACGTATTACTTTTGCTGGGAAATTAAACTATGATAATGATTTATTCAGGAAATAATTATGCCATGCAATATATAATCGATGGCTTAAAATAGGGATAAGATAACAGGCTTAAATATAATTAACAATGCAGAGTAATTTTTCATCAAGAATGGATGAAACCAAAAAATTGTATATCTTCATCTTCAATATATTTGAACGATGATATGCAAAATATGCAAAAAACTTTTGTGTTTTTAAGTAAAGTTTTGAAGTAAGAAGAAGTGAAAAGGGCGTACGTAAATTATCAGTTCTTCCAAAAACTTAGCGTTGTCCACAGTTAACTATTTTTAATATTTTGATTTCAGGATCTTAAAGAATATACCTGCTATTATGGAATATAGTTTTGCTTTTGCCCGTTCACTTTAATGCATTAAAAAATGGATATAAATTAGCTGATTTGGCAGATATCGATCACCCCATGCGTTGAATTTAACATTACAATTAATTATCCACTTTTATGTTCAATAGAGCATATGCATTTGATTTGAGGTTCAGACAAGATTGCCATTACACCATTTCATTGTTTCATATTTCCCAATTATATTAATATAATAAAATAAGGAATTATCCCGGTGATCCTAGTCAGGATACTAGGATAAAGTTATTAACTTCCCAGAGCAAGTTAATGTAATGGGGCCCATTTAGAAAATCTCTAGTTTTACATATTTCCGCGGTTTCAAGGCCGCAATATCCGAATCAAACCTTTTCAACGTGATGTCTGTGTGTGTCTGTATGTATGTGTGTATGTTCGTTAGGATTCTTTCGCCTCGATTATCTCGCCAACCAGTTATGACATTACCACGTGAATGGGCTTATTCGACGCGTAATCACGTATTTAAGAACTGAAAGAAGCAGAATTAGCTGAGCCGTTTTCAGCAGAATTAGTTGAGCCGTTTTTTAATGGTAATAAGAAAACTGGAAAAAACTGAATCAACAGAATCTGAAAAGTGGATAAAAAACATTATTTATCTATGGAGATAATGATCGTTCCAGCATAAGATGCAGTACCTGTTTGAAGAAAAATCTATGACGGCTAACAAGACTTTTGTTAAAATGGTTTTCCCCCTCTGGAAAGTTGTCGTGTGGACTACAGGTTTCGCACTCACACGACTTCAGTACCACACCGACTTTGTACTGCCAATTTATTAAATTATTGTATTGTCATCGCACCTTAATACAAGCGCAAATTTTCTAGTAAATCGGACATGTACAAGTTGGGAAAAAGTACGTTTAAATATTACATTCATACATACATACGTACATACAAACAGGTCTAGCTAATAAAACCTTGTTAAAAATGGATCCAATACAATGATTTACCTGTTCCAAATTAATCATGCAACAATAAAAAATTCCAAATAAATACACTAATTCTGTGCTCCCAATATAAAAAATACACAATAATAAAATGTAATTATGACCGTAATTAAAATATATATAAAACACAAAATATAGTGCATGGGTAAATGTACTAAACATAATTGTGACAATGATCACATATAATAAAGGATCACACAAATTGTTCAAGTATAATGCAATATTCACATATTTATCGTGATCTAAATGGAAATATTCTAAGATTTCGTGACGTTTGAATTCTAATCTTAATGCATCTGGAAAAAAAAAAAAAAAAAAAATTAAATTAAATGTTTTAAAGTTGATCCGATTTTAAGGTTGTTGAGGCGCTACAGACAAAATAAAACACATCTACTCTTAAATAGCCGCACACACTGATATTCCCATATTAATATATACTGTAAAATTTACACCTAATTAGCGCCGTCGTGGGTAAACAGTGATGTTTACAAAAAAATGTTTCAAACAAAATTTTTTTATTAGGAACATTTTTTTATTTTTTTAATTAGGAACATTTAAATTTTTGTTCTATCTCTAACGGTTTACAAGATAGTTCCTACGGATCCAAGACCCAATTGATCTATGTTGCTCATTTACGAACTTGACCTCACTTTTTACGTCTTCAGCACGCTATAAAAATTTAGCTTGATATCTTTTTTCGTTTTTGAGTTCACGTGCTTGGACAGACAGACGGACTGATGGACAGACGACAGACAGATGGACAGACGGACAGATAGACAGACAGACAGACAGATAGATACACAGACAGGCAGGCGAACAAGCGGAGAGACGAGCAGACAACCGGAAATGGACTAATTAGGTGATTCTATGAACAACTTCTATGATATATTTCATATATACATGGTATACAAATCAAAAATTTAATAATTAACTCAAAATTTTTAGAAATTGTTCTTAACCATGTTAAATCACAATTAAATTATTGAAAAACGGCATAATTCTCTGAAAATTATGCTTTTAAGAATTATATTTTTCAAAAATAAAGTTACTGTAAGTTCTTATGGGAATGTATAAAATTACCACTTTATAGTCTCTCTCTGTCTTTTCAGACAAAATTTAGTTGTGACTTCTAGACAGGTTTAAGAAAAATTTTTTCAAATTTTGAGTAAGTGATGTTTCTTTCTCTGTAGCACCTCAACAACCATGAAATAAATGTATCATTTTGAAATACGTTGACCTTGCTTGGTAGAAATTTAACCAAGTTTTCACATTGAATGTTAAGAACCGATTGGGAATAATCAATCATTCAAATTTGTCTACTTTTTTAAATGGAACGTCATACTTTTTGTAGCAGATTCTTGATTTATGCCGTAAAAGTGACAAACAAAAGCAGTAAGTAACAAAATTGTACAACTTTTGTTTGACATTTATTTCGACACTTGATTTTACGGTTTTTTTAGACTAAAAATTGTAAGAATAATAGGAAATAATAGGAAAACAATTTTGTGGATTAAATTCACTTTTTTTTTTATTTTTGAGAAAAATGTGAGAAATTCTTGGTGGAAACTTTTGAACCTGGAAAAATCTGAAAATAAAAAATTGCCAGAAATTGAGGCAAAAAAAATAGTATGCAAAAGTTTCATAAATTTTGTAATGCGTTTAAAAAATATTTTGTGATATTCTATATTTTAATTTAAGAAGAAGTAGGCAGCGAGTTTGATGCATTTTTTTCTTTACGCCAAAATTCTTCGAAACACGTATAAAGTTAATTCTCTATCATATTGCCTAAATTTTAATGTTCCAAGTCTAGGCGCCTCTGGATAGAGCGAAGATTGGAACTTAAAATATTCGTATGTATGGCTAGCTTCAAGATGAGACGACAAAAATGGGCCTAGGGGAGTCACGACAGAAGTAAATTTTCACTCACTTTATATTGAAATAAAATTTATATAAATTATAAATATTTATAATTGATTATGTAAAATATACAATAAATATGAATGGAACTATGGTTAAATTTTAGTACAGTAGCGTTATCAGTGAATGGGAAATAAAACTGTTATTAGATTTGAGACCATGAGTGCCACTTGTGAATGAGAAATTAAATTATTATTATCATTAGACATTGAGAAGAAGAGGCGAAGTTTCAAATTTCGTCATATTCCAATGTGATGACTTTACGTATTTTTACCGATTCACTCTCTGTATTTCGTTTTTGATAGGTACGCGTAAAGAAGTTTTAATTCAAGTTAACTAATTAGTATCTGTATTAATCTTACCAGCAAAAACATAATGGTGTTTTGGATTACATTCACATAACGAATAAATACCCACGAGTCTATATCTTGCCAAACTCAATTCTTCAATGTATGCTATAGGATGTTGATGAACATAATTTAATGAATATTGAAAAACAGGTCTAATACACTTAAAAAGACTTAAAATCACTTGATAGTATGTTGTCATAAAAAATAGTGACGCAAGTCCCTCGTTACGATAAAATACAACTAAAATATTTTCTCCGAAATCAAAATATTCCATACCTTAAAAAATAATTAAAATTACGGTTAGAGAAATTATGTTATCTAGAAAAGACAAAAGAATTTGTTTGCATTGAATACTTAAACATTATGTGAGATATTTCATTTTAAAGTTACTGAATGCTCGTCATTGCCAGGGGTAACATTATTGGAAGCAGAAAATATATTATCTTTATTATTTTTACATTAGTAGAGGGTTAAAAATTCCTTTTCTTGGATGGATATTGTTTTAGTTTCCAGTTCTGACTCCAAATTCAAATTATTCAGTCATTTTCTTATAGTTTGTATACAATATACACTTTAAATAAGAAAGATGATAAACATTCGACAGAAAAATATGCCTTGTGTTATTTTATAAGGAGCAACTAAGTTTAATTTGATTAAAAATATTTTTCACCATTCTTTATCAATTAAGAGAACTGAAATGTCCAACTAAACGCCACGTGGTATTGGGTGTCAAAACTAGCCAGACCCATAAGTTTTTATTAATACTATTGGACAGGAAACAAGAATAAATAACAAACCGAGACCCGATCGTACCTTACATTTTCTTCAAGCTGTATACTGACTAAGCTAAACGTGAAAGTTATCTACCTTTGGGCTCTTGTTAAATTTGCTAACCAAGGCCTCAAATTTTCTACATAATGCAAATTTGTGGAAAATCCATTATTACTCTAACCTAAATATGCAAGTTTTCTCATTGCAAGTTCATCTACAGCAGAGGTTCTCAAACTTATTTCGTCTACCACTCTCTTCGAGGTAATTATTATTCTGCACCCCTAAAGCGTGTTCTGGTAGTCTTATGCTAATACATTGATCCTATACAAATTAGCCTTACCACCCCCTCTCTTGTAGGGCGTTGTCACCACTGATCTACACTGACCTAAAGCAACAACTGATCTTGGCAACATTACATAAATAGCTGAATTGGGAAAGTACGTCAATACATAGATTAAATCAAAGTCGCTTTCATCTCGCTGTCTCTAATTCCTATGTATGATTAGATCTTTAAAACTACGCTACGGATTTAAATAGATAGAGTGATTCAAGAGGAAGGTTTTTATGTATAAAAATACATGCATAATATGGTAGAATAAAGGGTTGAAATAGGAGTTCAAAAGAATGTGCTTTAAAAATTTAAAAAGTTGTGCATCGTTTAAGCTCAAAAATTAAGATATACAAGCAGCTTCAAGAAGGAAAGTGGTGATGAATAATCGATTATTTTCAAATATACCCAAGTGGGATATCAAATATAAGAGCATGACGTATACATTACAAAACTGTAATCCCTACACAAGGACTACACAATATGTTCAGAGGGGGTGAAAGTGGCTTCAAAGCGGGTAGTTCAAAGCTAGTATTAGATTAGTTGAAGATAATTTTTAAGCTATCTCTTACCTTGATAATAACTCATAACCGCCCGTTGTAGTTGCCATGTGATGTGTACCACAACGTATATCCATGACGTAAAATACATATGTTTCTGACTTTTTTCACACAATCGTGTATTTTGCACATATGACATTTGATTTAATAAATTTTCCCATTGATCATGATATAATATTTGTGATACAATTATTGTAAATGCAACTATTTTATATAATGCTGACATAATTGCTTGTAATATATCTAAATAATAGATAAAAAATAAGGAACATTTAAATAGTTTAAAAAAAAAACTAAAAATCCCGCTTTTGTACTGAGCTGAACTAAAAGGTAAAAAATAATTTGTTTAAATAAAAAAAAATCATTTTATCGTAAAAAAGCGTGGGATGCTAAATTTCAATTATTGTAAATATTTTATAGACAGATATTGGTAAAAGTAAAGTTATTATAAAATATCTTAAAAAGCAGCCCACGTTTTTTACAATAAAATGTTTTTTTTTGAATTTAAAGAAATTATTTTCGACCTTTTAGCTAGTTATAAAAGCGTGTTTTTTAGTTTTTTTAAAATATTATTTATTTTGTGTTTTTTAGTTTTTTAGACTATCCAAAATTCAAAAATTTATTTAACAAAAATTCAGTATACATATGGTGGGAGCGCACGTAAATGTATATACTTTCAGATATGGAAATCGATAGACATGAAAATCCTGATCGGTTTGAAGTTTGATTAATATTTGTTTTTTATTCTAATTAAAAAAATAATCGACTTCTATCCGGCCCTCAACAAAACGTTGCCCGTCCTTTTGAAAATTGTTTATTTTGTAATTTTTAGTGAACCTGACTACACTAACTAATTTGTCACTGAGAAAAGAACCATCGAAATCAGTTGGCGTAATATTGAGTTATTCGTCCATTGTCGTGCACATACTTAATGCAAATTTAAGAATTTAATTGAAATGAGACCACACGGAAAGCACTAGCTTTCAAATAAAAAATAGTCATCAAAATCAATTCACCCAATCGAAAGTTCTGAGGGAACAAACATTAAAAAAAATTCAGTCGAATTGAGGACCTTCTCCTTTTTTGAAGTCGGTTAAAAACTAGTTTCCATTGAAATTTATACAGAATTGACTGTAGTCTAGCAGCAGAGCTTTTGTTGTTTTTCTGATTTTGTATCTTAAAATTAGCTAAATATTCCACGACACGTTTTCACAAAATTAAAACTTGTTCCACATAATTTAGAAAATATACTCTAGTTTTGTTTATACCTAAAAGTGTTTTGCATTGTAACTCTTGTAATTGTATTATGAATTGATAAAATAAAACAATTATTAAAATATAACAATATATTATTAATTTTTGTGATTTTTTAAATACACATTTATTGTATTTGGTCGAGTGTTTCCAAGTAAATGGAAATATACCCAAAAATCGTGAATATGTCAAGTATGGAACGTTTGTTTTACAGAAACATGTCGTCATTCTGATGTGATTTACTTTACTGCAGTACGAACATAAATACTTATTAGTGTTATAACTGAATTATATACCTATCTCTACCTTAATATCATTAGTTTAGTTAATAATGATCTGTTATCAATTTGTTAATTATTTAGACATTATTCGTTATAAAAGGTTTCGTAATTCATTTTTAAAGGCCCTGGGAAAATTCAGTTTATGTATACTGTTTGTGACATTGTTTTATGTTAAGTGATAAACTTAAGTGTTAAAGATAGTACACTGTGAGCAATGAAAAATTTGGAACCGGTCAGCGGAACCATGGCCTCAGGGCCCCCACCAATTCGTAGAAAACAGAAAAATTATTGGTATGTTTTTTAATTGATCCCAAATTCTATAGAAACTAAGAAAGGTTTTGAATTTAGCTAATGAATTGATTCATTTCCGCACTTTGCAAAACAGTACGAAAAGAAAGGATGAAAAGAGTGAATCGAATGATATTTTATCTACCGTATAATTTTGCAAAATATTTGGCAATCTAATTTTTATAATACAGAAGTGGCACTTTGTATTTATTTATCGATGATGGTAAATAATTGCAGTGGGGAAAGATCATTTTCAAAACTAAAGATAATTAAGAACGCTTGTCGAATCTCATACTTCTAAGTTTCAAAGCGACATTGTCCGCGATAAGAATTTTGATGATATTGTCAACAATTTTGCTAATAAGAAAGAAATCGCGCAAAATTTTTATTTAATTAGAATTAATAAACGATTGTCTGTGTGCAAATACAATAGATAGCTCAAAAAAAGTGAGCTGGAATTTTGACAGCATATCTTAAAAAGTGAGCCAATCAAATGTTTGAAAATATCTAAACGTTAAGTGATCATGCTAGTTGATATAACTACGTTTTTATTTAAATTTTCTTATGATTTTTATTGGACTTATATTATCTTAATATTTAAAATACTTAAAAATACCGTTGAAAATAACGATCCGATTAATTTTCCTGAGCAAAATGGAACGCTGATATAAAATATTCAATTAAGTGTTCCTTGTTTAAATAAATGTTTATACTTGGTACGGAATCCTATTAAGGATAGATTAGAATCAAATTATTGTATAAATTAATCAAACGATGATTATCTATATTAATTTACTAATTGGAAATAAAGCTTAAAAATTTTTCTATTTTATATAGATTTCATAATAATTGCTTATGTAGCTACCTTTTTCCCATGTAGCTGATAAAAATTTTGTAAAGTCAAAGCAAAGTATTGTATCTTTACTTTTCTTTGTAGCAACGTACTGTAGTCACAAACACTGGAAATATGCAGCAATTTTCTTTTTGCTGTTAAAAAAATAAAGAAATATTCGACCACGAGGTTTATTACTAAACGAAATTAATAAAAAAATTTTATCGCATATCTGATACTAAAATACAGATAAAATATTATTTTTTGAAGAAGCGTTATGGAGTGCACCGAAATAGTGGATCAGGTATCACTAAAAAATATATGTACTACAGAAAATCAAAAACCATTTTACATATTGACTGGAAAAAATTGAGTTTTGTTTATATAACAAAACTGAGACATATTTATTCAGTTTTGTGAAACGTATCGCGGAATATTTAGCTAATTTTAAGACGCAAAATCAGAAAAACAACAAAAGCTCTGCCACTAGATTATATAAACAAAACTCAATGACTCTTAAGTCTCTGTTGACAGACAAAACTGATTGAATCTTAAATTAATAACGGATATCGGATATTAGGATATGTTTTGTACCCGATATTAGAAAATTAATTACAGGTATAATAAAATGAAAATAAAATAATGACAGTTTGCAACATTTAGTTTAATATGATCAGTCTATCTGTGACTAGAAGTGAAAAGCGCAATTTCTCCATTGGAGGGGTTGCGATGCCGGTAAGGAAATTATTCCCAAATATTCTGTAATTTTATTTTATTGCGAGTCAATTGGTAAAAATTAAATCATTATACCATGTATAGAACTTAAAAAGTAATTTTGGGAGGTGTTTTTTCGATTTTCCGTTGGATTCCAATTTACAATGAAATTATTATATTTTTAACTTTGAAATCATTTAGCTACAAAAAGTGATTTCTTTGCACTGTTATATCGGATTAGCGCTTTAAGAGCAAAGACAAATATCGGATAGCCGTTTATATTAGCTCTTATAAAAAATTAGCTTATATTAGCCCTTATACAGAATGTGGAAACCACGATACTGGTTTTTTCAAAATTTATTGAAAATACGTTAAATTTTACCAAATATTTGAAAAGTATGACCCAAAATTAGTGGGATTACATTCTTGAATGATCAAAATTGGACAAAATTTGCTTTGTGGTGGAGCAAAATCAAGTCCAAAAAATCAATTTTTATGATATTTTGGGCAAATTTTATGGTGTTCAAATTATACTTAGAAATATTAATGCTGAAAAAAAAATTTTGGTTTAGATGTTCATAAAATCACCTACTTAGTCCATATCCGTATATGTGACTATCTGTGCGCTAACACGATATCACAAAAACGAAAATAGATTTCGCGGTGAAAAGTGACTTTGTAAATGAGCTACATTGGTCAAGAAGGTCATGTAGAACCTATCATCTAAACGTCTAAACGTAAGAGATATAAAACATAATTTAACTGAACATAATTTAACTCAAATTGTTCCTCTAGCAAAAATTAATAAGTTTTGTTTGAAGTACTTTTTCGTAAATGTTACTGTATATCCAGGAGGACGTAAATTAGGCCACAACCTCAGTTTCCATTTCTCTTAAATTATATAAAAATAGCGGCTTGAAAGTTTGTAGGTTGCTTTAAATAATGAGTCCATTGATTGTATTCACAACTCACAACTCATGCGATAAAATTATGTGGCTCAAAAGAGTCACTTTTCGGGGAATCGTATTTTGATTGTTTAAAAAATAACATAGTTTCATAGAATGATAATTCCAAAAAAATCAAAAAGTTGGGTCGCCGTCGGCATGCGAAATGGATTGCAGTGGCGCATTCGTGGGTGCGGTTCTTTATATCCATTAGCAAATCCATCACTAAGAGCATCCAAAGAATTGGAAAAAGGTTTCATTAATTCCAATGAATATGAAAAAAGATATTTGTAAAAAATATTTTAATCAAATTAATTTTTACTTGATAGTTTAATTTTATCAACATTTGAAAAAGAAAAATCAATATAAATTTAATGTATAATTTATTTATAATATTACATTTGTGGTAGTAGATTGCTTTTTAACAATTTCCTTGAACAATATTAAAATGATCACTTTTAAAATAATCAAATATTTTATTGAAATCATAAATTTATTTATTGTATAATATTTATTTTTCATCATAAAAATGAAAAATTACAAATTCCCATTACCTATACATATACATATATGTAATAATAAATATAATATATATCTATATATATGTAGAAAAATATCACCGCATCGTGAATTATCGTCTATCACTATATACTTAGTTGAACACAACAGTGATGTGTGATATTATTGATACACCTGGACGCATGCGTGTCTGACGTCACTGGATGGTATGTGCACTGGTTGGTACGATGTACCTGTGGCGGGATAGACGCCAGGATATCTATATACCACTACATATGAAAGGATATAATAATATTAGTAGAGAAAAATACAAGTTCAGTGTGGGGTCTTTTAGTGTGCGCTTTCATAATTTTCCGGCCACATTTATTATTATTTTACATAAAGTATATTAGGAAAAAAACTATTTAATCAAGCACATTGCGCACATTTAATATCGAAAAACACACTTAGAACTACAAAATATTTTGATATTGTTATAAAATAGATTATATTTTTGAATGTATATATATATTGTTGCAGTGAAAATATATAACGTTGTTGCAGTAATGATTTAGGTTGGTAACATTGAATGTTGTTGGTATATAACGTATAACGTAAACATACATACACAAACATATACATATACGTATACATAGTTAGATAGACTTTGTTCTGCATGCGCGCGGGTGTATATCGTTATCTTTATCACACCACACCTTGCGTTGTACGATCCGATCGGTGTGTGTCGATGTTCTCTACCGTGTACTTTGTGTGTTTGTTATGTTGGTTGTATGTATTTTTACAGTATTCAATGTAAATGTAACTCATTGCTACCAATCTAAGAGACGCGAGCAGTTCAGTTTGTTAGTTAGACGTACCACGTAATACAAGCTAGGTTTAGAAGAGGTATCATCCACTCACTGACACTACTCTCTGTTCACTCACTATACTACTCATTGTATTGTAAAGTGTACCTACCTACCAGTGTACTACTCTGTACTGTTTACTGTGTACAGTGTAAAGTAAAGTAAAGTAAGGCCAGTTACTATTTAGTGGTGCTTTCAGAAGCATGCACAACGTTTTGTTCTATTTGAACTGTTACTACCATAGTTGAGATCTGAACAGTCAACTATTGACGTTAACTTCATTTTTAAACCCACCAACAATTTCGAATTATATATTCTCTATAATCCAAAAAAAAAAACCAGAATTACCAACTGGCAAAACAAAATCATAAATAATATTTTGTGAATATTTTCGTGTGTTTTTTTGTGTTAAAATTTTTTATTTCTTTTAAAGTAAATTTTTGTGTTTTATTGTGAGAACATAACAATTTGTGACGATATTAATAAAGTATTTTTTTGATTTTCATAATATAAAAATTTAATATTTGTTTTATTTAAAAAAAAAAAAATATTTTTGTGATTAAAAAAAAAGTATACATGTATTTTTTTATTATTGTGGAGTAACGGCTTCAGCACGACGAAAAGAAACCGTTTTTCCTGTGGTGGAGGCAGCCAAGAACTGTCGCCAAAGTCCACAACTTTGACTACGACTTCGACAATTACTACGACTTCATCAACAACAAATACAGACACATTATTATCACCAACAACTGCAACAATTAATAATTTTGGTGTAAAAAAAGCACGTCGCGATTTTTTAAATAATTGCAACAATACTGTTGATTTGGAATCAAATAATTGTTTACAACAATCGAGTGTTGTTGACGATATTGTTGGAACGACAACAACGGCTAATAACGTGAATAATTCGGCTATTATTACGCCGATCCAAAATTCAAATTTAAATACTAATCATTCAGATATGGAAGCACCGCTTGCCGTCGCATTAAGTCAAAGTATGGATTCAGTAAATACAGCTACAGGAGAAGAAGAGGTAAGTTTTTCATCTAAGTTTATTCGATATCCAAACTAATTGAAAAAAGGTTTATGATATTAATGAAATTGTCTTATAATTCATGAAATCATATTTTGGAGCGAAATAAATTTTCCCAAAAGATTGTGTTTTTTATTTATAAAAAGAAAATCGAATGTTATTTAAAATAATATAAACTGAAGCTATTTTATAATATTGACCTTGCAAAAGTTTCACTAAAATTTCTAGCACCCACTGTATTTTATTCTTGATATCACAAAATTTCAACATGCTCAAAATGTTATCAATTGTTTCGAATTTCAAATGTTTAGAGCGGCTCATTCTCAAATTTTTAGTTTATGATGGATGTAAAAACACCTTCTTTTTGTTTTTTTTTGACACTTAAGTCATTTTTCGTCATAATTTAATGCATTTTCCTCATTTCGAAATTCTTGTCCAGTACATAAGAATACCTACTTATATCTATTTATGTAACAGAAAAATAATAAAGATTTATTAAGCATTTATTTTTATCTTAGAACTTTTCATTTGATTTTCCGTAGTTTATTGATGTGTAAAAAGTACCAGCGAATTTCTTCTATTCTACAGCAAGGAAGTATGTAAAGATATATATTTAATTACCTATTTCTGGACATTTACTACTTCTAGCTGAAATATTTTGTGTAATCGAAATGAAAAATAATTTTACTCAAAACATATTTTAAAATAATTCTCTTTAAAAATTTTGAATAAAATATTCTTATTTGATAATGATAATCCTTTCAAAAATTGAACAAATTTAATTAATTTCGTTGGGTCGCTATGGTAAGATACCGAAAACTACGGAACAATAGTGTATTACCAGATTTTCTAATAAAAAAGGACTAAACGTTTTTTGTCAAAGACTGTTATAAAATTGTATTCAACAAGAGATTTCGCAATTGTATGAATCTAAAATAATTATACAAAAAATGGTCTAGAAAATTCTATAATTGCCCCCAAATCTCAGAAATAAAAAGGAAGTATTAGTTATCTACATCACGTAGGAATTCTTGGATTGGAGGAATTCTTTACGAAAAGAAAAATTACTTAAAACTTTAGTGGAACTAGTTATATTGTGCCAAAAGCAGTATTTTGAATGTTACAGGATAATATTTTAAAGTTATGGTGGAAGCGCTTGGAATAATTAGTTTAGTGATATATGGGATATGTTAAATGTATTGATTTGCACTTCCACCAATAACGGGTTTGGTTTCTGATCTTCACTTGCTTATATCGTAATATAAATAATCAAGTAGACATGCTTTTAAGTGGTTTGACATATTATATCAGGAAATGTATAAATTGTGTCATCAATTGAATGCAGGTCCGGTCAAATTCCATACTTCTGAGCATCCTATCAAGTTGGTTTTAGTTTAATGTCGAGTTCATTTTTGTAGATACCATTAACATATGAAATATATAGCAAAGTAAATAAAATTTAGTCCCAAGTTTTTAATACTTAGAAATATAGATGCAATGAACAAAATTTTGGTATAGGTGCTCATAAAAGGTATAAAAATGTGTTGAACGCGATAACTCAAAAACGAAATAAGATATCAAGCTGAAGTTTTTATAACGTCCTGAGGACATAAAAAGTGAGTTAGAGTTTATGAATGAGCAACATCGGTCAATTGAGTCTTGGGTCCGTAGGTCCCATGTTGTAAACCGCAAGATATAGTACAAAAGTTTAAATGTAAAAAATGTTCTCTATAAAAAATAAACAATTATTGTTTGGAACATTTTTTTGTAATATTGTTTTCTCGTTATTACGCAAATTGTTTTGTCCACTTGTTTTTACTAGCGAGTCTTGTGACAAATTTTTACAAAAGATAAAAGTTTTCTAGAAAATACTTCGAAAACATTGTCATTTGTTTATTTTCACTTATTTATTTAGTATTCTCTTTCAAGTTTCATTTTTCTTTATAATTTTTATATTGCCCACGCAAATATTTTCATAGGGTTATATTATTTCGAAATAGAATCGAATAGAATTAATGTTATAAACCATACAAATAACTAATTTGTAGATATAAACATTTTTTTTTCATAAAATCGTGGGTGTATTCGTTATGTTGATACGATAAAATGAGATCGTAAGTAAATTGCATGCATTTAAAGGCTATTTAATCGGACATACCATTGATGAATACCTCTAAATATAGTCCTAAATTTTTCTCATAAAACCATAAAGTATAAATATCTGAGTACTTGTACTAAATCCAAATGCCATCAGGATTTTAAAAAATGCATGATACGAAATGCAAATAAATTAATAATACGTGTTGGTTTATTTGCGGGCTGAGCCAATAACCTACTGATTCGATAAATTATTATCCTGATAGTGCTTTCTTAGTAAATCTACTAACGAAGGCAAATTTGTAAAAAAATTACTTTCTACAACTTATGTTAAATACAAGTGAAAAAAAAACAATTGCCTGAGTTAATTGTTGAAATACCATGTATAGACTGTGTTGATTACACTGTCACATTACACATACATACATGTTACACATGCATAACTGATAATACCATATAATACATACTATACAATTTGCGACTAAAACTTTTCAAATAAAAGTTGTTTAATTTTTTATAAGAAACATTTCTTACATTTAAACTTTAGTTCTATCTCTGGGTCCTAAGGACCCAAGAACAAATTGACCCATGTTGCTCATTTACGAACCCCACCTCACTTTTTTCGTCCCAAGCATGCTATAAATGCTTGATATCTCTTTTGAGTTATCGTGTTGACAGACATGCAGACGGATAGACAACCTGGAATGGACTAATTAGGTGATTCTATGAACACCTTAAAAAATTTTTTTTTTCGTAGTATCAATATTTTTAGGCGTTACAAACTTGGGACTAAACTAAATATACTATGTATATTTCATAAGTACATGGTATAATAACAATTATTATGATTAAATCCAGAAACTCTTGATATTTTGTCTGAATTTAGAAATTATAGTTAATTCAAATTTAATTTCATATCAGTCAATCAGTACCTACACTTACTTATATGTACAAATTTAATTATAAGTTTATAATTTAATGTTACTGCGAGTGTGTAATTACTATTAAAGTTACTAAGAAAACAAAATTAAAAATGTGCTTCATAGTAAAAAGTATTTTCGTAAGACTTTTGTGTTTCAATCTTAAACTCTTAAAAAAGTTGTTTGACAAATAATTTCAACTTTGTTCTTAAAAATTTGTTTCTCAATAATATTAATAGAGACAATTGAAATTTTGTGTTTTCTTCTCAAAATTGTCTATGCCTAGGCTGAACGAATTAATTACCAATGTACCCAATTATGGGTTTTTAAAAAACAGGGAAATATACATTTCACTTAAAATGTTATAAGAAAAAATTTTTTAACATACAATTTTACCAAAATTGAAACAGCGGCATCTTTGCGAAAAATCCTCAAGTTTGGAATCGCAATAGCTCGTTTCAAAACTTATACTTTCTAGATTTGGAATCTTTTACTTTCTAGATTTGGATACCCCGTGCTGCTTTGCACAGAGAGTTGAAAAGTGAGAAATGTTATACCTTATTCTATGAAGTTAAAATGATCTATAAAAAAATTCCCGTGCGAGCTTTTTGGACCAAAACAGTTACTTTTCAAGCAAAATTGACACTTCTGGAAGTAAAACCCTTTATCTGTTGAAATATGCATTGTGCTGAAATTTGATGCTTTTTTTAAGCCCGGGCATATTGGTTTGTAAAAACTTTTATCACTCTCCCATTTTTCGTTTTTAAAACATGTCCAAAAACAGGATTTTCCCGTTATCAACTCTCCGTGCAAAAGCGGCAAGGGGTGACAATAATTTTTCGAATTTTGGTATAATTTTCCTTAGATACTTTGGTCTAATATATAATTAAAAAAATAAAATAATAAAATTTAACTTTGCTAAAGTAATAATAATATGTACATTTAAAAATTAATTAAATAATTAATGCAAATTTCTTCAAATAAAAATGATAATAGTTTTAGAAGTAAAGGGGTGGATACTATTACTAAGCAAGAACAAGTTATTAAAAGTAATATAAACAAGTGAAAACAAAGAATTGACTGAGTTAATTGTTGAAATATCATGTATAGAATGTGTTGATTACACTGTCACATTACACATGCATACATTTCACACATACATAACTGATATTACCATATAATACATATCTACTATACAATTTGCACCTATTTTGCGCCCTCGCGGGTAAACAGTGGTGTTTACGAAAAAATGATTGAAACAAAAGTTGTTTGTTTTTGTATAACTAACATTTTTTACATTTAAACTTTTGTTCTATCTCTAACCGTTTACAAGATGAGAAAACCCAGTTGACCCATTTATGTTGCTCATTTACGAACTCGACCTCACTTTTTACGTCCTAAGCACGCTATAAAAATTTCAGTTTGATATCTCTTTTCGTTCTTGAGTTATCGTGTTGACAGACAGACAGACGGATAGACAACCGGAAATGAACTAATTAAGCGATTTTATGAACACCATATCAAAAGTTTTTCGTAGCATCAATATTTTAAGCGGTACAAACTTGGAACCAAACTTAATATACTATGTATATTTCATATAAACATGGTATAAAAGGTAAAAGTTATAAAAATTCTATGACTTTTTCTAATTTTCAAAAATGTGTTATCAACAATAAAGTATTGTAAATTAAATTCATGTAATTTACATGCTTCCGTTAAAATATAAAATAAAATTAAAATAAGTAATTTCTTATCTTTGCGCATAATTTAAAATACTTATTTATCATTGTTTTAAATGAAAATATTTTATTTATAAAAAAATAAAAATATGACAAATGGTGACGGTGACCCTCATTTATGCCATAATGTTTTACAATATTTAGGGTAAGAACGAATACGCGATTGATTTCAAAATGAACAAAACCAGTTCCATTGCAAAGGAAGTGTACTGTTTTTATCATTTATATAAGTAATTATAATTAATTAGGTAAATGTTTGTTAATACCTTTGAAATTAGCTAACGGGTTTTAAATATATAGGTATCTTTTTATTTATATCTTGTATATATGGAATATATGAAGGTATACTAAGTTTAGTCCCAAGTTTGTAACGCTTAAAAATATTGATGCTACCAACAAAATTTTGGTATAGCTGTTCATAAAATTACCTAAGAAGTTCATTTCCGGTTGTCTGTCTATGCGTCTGTCCGTTTGTTAACACGATAACTCAAAAACGAAAAGAGATATCAAGCTGTAATTTTTAAAGCGTTCACAAGACGTAAAAAGTGAGGTCGAGTTCGTATATGAGCAACATAGGTCAATTGGGCCTTGACCTAGAGATAGAACAAAAGTTTAAATATAATAAATGTTCCTTATAATAAAAATAACTAACTTTTGTTTGAAACATTTTTTCGAAAACATCACTGTTTACCCGTGAGGGCGCAAATTAGGTTCCAATATTTTATAGTGTGTATTATATGAGAATATCAGTCATATGTGTGACAATGTACGTATTGCTGGCTATCTCTCTTGACATGAAAAAACAAACGATTCCGTGATCAACACCGTCTATACATGGTATTTCAACAATTAATTTAGTCAATTGTTTGTTTTCACTTGTTATTTAAGAAAATGATGAAATTTATTATCAGAATCGATACATTTGATATTAAAAAAAAAGAAATAAATTGGACTTTGTTTTTCTGTAAATGTAAAAATTTTTATGGATTTTAAATTTAATGTGAAATTCATGGCCATTTAATTTCTATTCATTACAAAATTATTTTTATTGTGTGTGTGTGTTACATATAACAATATTATAATTTCTTATGCATTTGTTGAACAAAATCTACATTTATTATTTACTTGGTTTTATCCACAGCAACATTGGCAGAAAACTTAAAATTTTCTGAGGAACTCATTCTAAAAAATCGTTTTTTCCAAAACACAACTTTTCATGTTTACTGGGTTAGGAGTATGGTATTAAGATTTTATTCAAATCGACTAGTTCCAAATTGGCGGATAAAAATTTTACTAGTTTTGATGTTGACTCCTAAAAAGTAAACCGGTTTACAAGATTTATTAGTATGCTTAATCTCATAAATTTGATTTCTATAATTCCTAAAGTGAATGTGGATACGCCCTTTAGGTTCGCCATGTTGTCTGCACAAAACCATTTTAGTTGATTTCACGAAAACGGCGTGCATGCCAATAGTTCCCTAATTATAATTTCATATTAGAGTCCTTTTGGAACGAAAAAACTATTGCATAATAAACATACTTTCCAAGATTAATATTCTGTATTTGAGCAACAGTCATTAAAAATCATGAATATCTTTCGATCAAAAAGTGATATGTGTTTTTTAATTTAATTTTGTGTGCGTCTTAAAACTTCCGTACACCTTAGAATCTTAAGTTTCGTATCAAAAGTGGTTCTTTTCGACTGATTTTCGTAGTTGATAAGAGAACCCGAGAACCTAATGCCTTTGAATCTGAGAAACTTTTATGCATCGTCTACGAACGTTGTCTCAAACTTACTCAATTTCTTCTAAGAACATTTCATTTAAATGGTTGGCTACAAGCAGGTTGATACTGTTTGCTGAAGCAGGTGATTGGTAAAATTACAAACACACAAATAAGTGTATAACACGTTGCGTTTATATGTATGTGTTATCAAATAATGATTTTGCAGTTTTGATTCTTATCAATATATATTTATAGCAACCATGTAAAATCATTTTAAATTAAAATATTACTAACTTTCTGATTCAAATTTATTGTTTTAATCCCGAAATCGAAATCAAAAAATGTACGATATCAATGCTTTTCGAGGTCATACCGTCACTACAGAAATAATATTGTCCATGTGTGTGATGCTTTTGTCAAGATAGATAACTGCGAAATAAATTATCCAATCAATTTTAATTTTTCAAGTAAACCCTACTCTTAGTAATAATTATTTTATTATTTTATTCATATTTTCATCATAAATTTCATAATTTAAATCTTTTTCGCATGGCATATTCTATCCACTGATGTTAGAAACTAGGGTGGTTTAATTTCTAAGACTTCCACATTCTAAGGAAATAAATTGACGTTAATAGTTTGTACTAGAACTTTATTCTACGAGGTAAGTTTAGCTAAGTTGATCTTTTTGAGATCAATTTTTTGACAGATCATTGTTCTTATTTTCATTGACATTATTTTCAGACTTCTCAAAGACATTCTGTAAAAAACAGAGACTTCGGCAGAATGTGAGGAACTTCATTATTTTCAGGCCTCTCATGGACAGATTTTAATTACAGGCCTCTTCGAATTCAGGCGTCTTATAGACACTGTTTAAACACAGAGTTTTTGGAAATATGTGTTGAACTTAATTATTTTCAGACCTCTCAAAACCATTCTTTAAAAAAACAGAGATTTTGGCAAAATGTGCGGAATCTCCAAGAAAAGAAAAAGTATTAGTAATCCAATAGAGTGTTCTCTGTATAAATGATGTAATTTTACTCCTATATAGTGTAATACACCTTTTACACTATATATATATATATGTATATATATATATATATATATATATATATATATATATATATATATAAGTGTGTGTAAAGTAATAAAGTGTAAAAGGTGTATTACACCATGACTAAAATGTACACACAAATATTGAATTATTTCACTCTAGTTTTTAAATTTTATTGTGTTTATTGTGTTCGCCCACCTAGATTATATGCCAGGGTAAGATCGAGTACCAACAGTACCTACAAAGTACCGTGGTTGATTCTCTAATATTTCAACAATTAAATCAGTACCAATTAGTCAGTATTTTGTTATGCCATACTTCAATCATGTTAAATGTTGAGAAAATAGAGTTTTTAGCTACGTGCTGTAAGAAATTTGTTGTACTTTGGATACCCGAGAATATATATGCTCTAAATTTTACAATAATTTCTTCTTTGTTATAGGTTACCATGTTTAAATTAGCGTAGAAAAAATGAGAAAAAAGAAGTCCATTTACCCCGGATCAATAAAAATACCAGTTTAAGTTATTAGAGAACTTTATACTTGCTAGGCTCTCAGAGAACAGAATACTTGCAAGAGAAACTTGCAGTTTTCCAATGTGTCAATTATATACATTGTATGATGGTGTTCTTTCGAGTGAACCGTAAACCTGATACGGATTAGCACTGCGGAATTTCGCACGCGTAGAGCTAGCATTACATATTATTATTAAAGAGATCCCCTTTAGATATAATCGGTTTTGTTAGGTACATCATGGTATGCACGATGTTACATTATGATCTTGTACCATAGCTTGTACGTCTGTATCGATAGTTTAATATTTAAATTCTCGAAAAGAATAAATAATCTTGAGGAATAACTGTGCCATGAACCCAGACAATTTCCGTTTGAATATTTCTATGTGTGACTTTTTAGAAACAGATTATGGTAAATTTTGATTCCAGGTACAACACTTACTCCTATAATATTCGTGAAGAATTTTTATGTTTGCTTGTGTGTAGAACGTTAATAATGATAAAAAGTGTAAAAAAAAAAACCGTGAAACTAAATATAATGAAGAATGTAAAGAACGATAGATCATAGATGCATGGTGTGGATTCATTCGTATAAAATAATAATAGAATAGAATAGAACAGAGAATTATGATGATGAGATGATGAGACCATGTGATATCTATCTGATGTTATAACAACAACAACAACAACAATAATAATAATATAAAAACGTGTTAACAAATAGTTTACTTTCAAATAGATATTATAAAAAACTTGAGTCGTTTTACAAGCATAATACAATATAAAAATTACAAAACCACTCAAAAATAACCCAGCAAGAAAAATCATAAAAAATAAAATCCAATATACAAAAAGTTTAGCTAAATTTTTGTTGTGTGTTGCATAAAAATAAAATCTCATAAACAAGTTTTGCTAAATTTTTGTTGTGTGTTATATATCGAAAATTATGGATATTTAAAGGAAATCATAGATCGCAATGGTTTTGGATTTCCCGAGAGTGGAATGAAATCTTACAGAATAAAAACTATTGCCACATATTGACATTTGATCACCAAAAATTACTTGTTCTTCATGGTAAATTTCACATTAATTAAAATTGAGATATTTTTGTATAAATTTCTTATACTTTACACTTTCGATATAAGTAGCAAAGGATAGTCCTATCTAGTGTATTATAAGACTACCTTTTTCCACTTACACCGAGTGTTAACATGAAATTAGAAAAGCTATTCAACTGGTATCGTAAAAAGACCTTGACTATTACATTCAAGGTAATCGAAAAGTTAACTCAAGTAAGTAGCTGGTATAAGAGAGGGAACATCTTTTTAAATTAGAAGAGTTTTGTTTCAAAACATGTTTCTTTATCTAACTAGCCCAAAATATATCT
Source organism: Chrysoperla carnea (assembly GCF_905475395.1). Taxonomy (NCBI): domain Eukaryota; kingdom Metazoa; phylum Arthropoda; class Insecta; order Neuroptera; family Chrysopidae; genus Chrysoperla; species Chrysoperla carnea. The sequence continues at coordinate 49,558,366 of NC_058340.1, read as the reverse complement.
TATTAAAGGATGGCTAAAGGAACATACATTATACGCAATGGCTTGTCGAGGCCAGCGTGTAACCATTATTGATTCTTGACATGTGATCCTAGTTACAATAGCAGGACTGCAGCAATAGTAGATAACGCTAAAATAATGATGACCTTTTTTTTTCAAAAATTTCAATATAAATATATCGAAAAATTATCATTATTTTAACGCTTACTGAATTTCTATTGTTATAGCTTGTTCTTCGAAAATTCCTTTTACCTTCCATATTTACATTATCGTGATATATCATACCTGAACAATACGATTTTATACTTTACGTTACAACTTAGAGGAAACCACTGGTAGGTTAATTGCTTACATACATTTTATTGGAGCGATAACGGTTCGATAACAGATCCATTATGATATATTTAATTTGATTCTGTATTTCTACGGCGCAAACAGCAATGATAGTAGACCTCTCACCAAATTTATAAGGAGTAACATACAATATTAATAAGAGTAAACAAGAATGGAGTAAAAAAATCGAAATATCCTTCTCAATTTTTTTCTTTGATAATACTTATAATAAAAAATGGGAGGTTTTTAAAAAGTCATCTTGTATATTTTTGAATGTATGTGCTTATTTATATGAATGTATATTACCACATTTCACATTGCTCAATCAAATAAGACGAGTTGAGATTCAGTTTCATACAATTTTGTATTTTTAATTATAAATTAATTGTATATTTAGTTACATTTTTTTTTTTTTTTGATAATTTTTATGTAGATATTCATATGAATGCGCGGCATTTTATAATACCGCATATACAGGTGACCACAAATAATACAAAAAACTAAAATTAGATTTATTTATAGACAATACAGTGTTATTAAAAAAGTAATTAAATTAGTAACCGTGTAAGATGTTTTGACAAAATAAAATGTTGCTCCAAAAAAAACTCGCAATGCAAAGCGTTACATACTTTAACTGTATCTTATTGACAGCAGCGGCGTTAGTCAACGCGTGTAATTTTTGCGAGGCCTTTTCAGACATAAAAGTTAACCTTGCGAGCTTTTTGTTTTGTAAATTTGTCGATGACAGTGTCGAAATCAGTAGTACGCGAGCCAGCTATATTTTGACCCATAGTTGACCTCAATTTTAATTTTGAGAACGATCTTTCAGCATTAGTTTTGACGTTATTTTGAATTCTCAACATCTTTAAATTACTCACCGCTTGTGTGTGAAGAGGCCTTATCGCGAGGCCTTGCGAGGTGGCCCAGTTTTGCCGCACCTAAAACCACCACTGCTTATTGAATTATTTAAACGCTTAAATAATCTATTTAAACTAAGTTTTTGTTTATGCGGTATATTTAAAATCCATGGAGCTGAATGTTGTTTAATTATTGTATCGTCATTAGAAATGTCAATGTGTGTAAAGTTTCAAATCAGGATAAAAATAACAAGTGAGTGACAATCTAGTTCCAATGATTGATTACATAGGTACATTCACTATTACAGAGAATAATTCTGAGCTGATTTAATGAATGTATGAATACAGGATTGGTATTCGCGATCAGTAAGATCTATATTGTTCTCGGTGTACGATGTAGATCGGAGGAATCCAGTTGATTTTTAAAGTCTTGGGCGAATCTGAGGGGTCACCGTATAACAGATGCTCTGGAGTATCTTGTATTTACTCCAAAAAGTAGGCTTTTAATCACAAACTCGAATAATATTCGTTGAGTTTTCGAAAATGAGGCTAGGCTTAGTATTTGTTCAGGCTGCTAAGATTGGTTAAGAACATTAATCTAGATTGTTTAATATAATGTACCTATCATCGTCTATAAATTCTAGTAATGTTGTTGATTGTTTTCAGTCGCTATAAAATGTTTCAGAAGGTTGAACTTATCGAGAACGTTCCAAAATCTTCATTTTTCAAAATGAATTTGTGAATGCTTGAGATTGTTCAAGATGCTGCTTAAATATTCTAATATCCTGGAATTTCTTCGAAGATTCATTTTTTAGAATCAGAATTTTTGAAAATCAAGATTTTGGTTTTTCCTTTGACTAAAACTGTCTCAAGCAGAATTTTAGCTTGCTTGTACTTGAGATCTTATCGATAACAGACACATCCAAATTTGCTTCTAAGGAGATTTGATGCATCATTTATCGCTATGTATACCATGGCCCCAAGAAGGTCAAAAAATGAATGACTAATTATTATTATTCTTACACAGAACATTTAGATTAGAAATACTTTTAGTGACTGTTTAAGGTCTTTAAAAAACAATTCTTTTTAACGATTTCCTCTTGAAAAAATCTGATCAAATAATTAGTATATCGCGGGGCTGTAGTTAACTATAGTTATTTGATAAAGATGAAATGCATAGTTACTTTGTAGAGTGGCTTGACTGTGTGTAAAAACACCTGTATACGCTATCAAAGGTAGATACGCAGTTGTCGAAAATACATCCCAACGCATCGGTTCACTTAATTGTATGCCTTTGTTTTTTATTTTTTTATGTATTTAATACTTTTTTATTATTTAATATTTTTATTGTCGTAATGTTAATTATATGTTATACTCTCTGGTGTAATAAAAATAATTAAAGTTTTTTGGTTTTGAATGAAAAAGTTACTTACACTTAGTTTTTATTATTAAAAAATAAAAGAAATAAAAAAATTTAAAAAATCAAAAAAACTAAAAAAAAGGGTCACGTAGAAACCACTTTAACTAAGCGAATTACCTCTCCGGAACAAACTAAAATTGTTACGTAAGAAATGTATGGCGTTTACTACAATGCTGGATTGGTATAGAGACAGATACATATAGTATCTATGTTAGCATAAGCAATATTACAGTGTTTAATAGGGCTTATCCACCAGAAGTGATATGAGTATCGCCAACCAGTATGAGCCTACTACCCAGGCTGCATTGACTCCTCCACCATAACTATTGCTGATGTTACTATTCCATCAATGATCAAATAAGTTTGGCGTACACGTTGAGAAATTCTAAAAATTAATTAGATATAGGGTTTATAGAACAAAAGTTTTCTCGATGAAGAGTAAACGATACAAGACGTTTGAATAAAAAATGTTGCATCTGACCTTTGACTGACATTAGCAGTCTATCTTCTCTTCAAATTTAGTTCCGATAGAACAATAATTTGGCTTTAAATACGCTGACACATGTATCCGTATGTATATATAAAAAAACCTTGCAAGAAAGGGTCTATACCTTATTTCAGTTGCATTTCAATTTTGACCATGTTAACCGGGATTTTAATTTTGATCTTACTCCAAACCTGAAATACAATTTACTAAAATGTTGGGTATGTTCACATTTTTTTCAGGATATCTTAAAAAAGGCCAATCTTAGGTGGAGGTGGGAACGTACTTGTGGTACTACAAAACAGATATGGTCTGAGTACAATCATAGACGTCCCGAAGATCTTATATCACTTCCAAGGGCCTCTGTTAGCAAAGTTGTTGCGACTTTTACAGGACACTGGTTGGGCGGCAGGCATGCTGAACGCCTGTGCCTGGCAGTGTATCACGGCTACTGCAAGAGCTGTCATAGTGGTGAGAAGGAGGAGACAATGACTCATCTTCTCTGCCACTGCCCACCTCTTGCCATGAAGAGATAGGCTTACTTGAGCCAGCGTATCTTTGACGACTTCTCCGATCATAAATTTGTCAACGTCAAATCAGTCCTGCTGTTCCCATACAGCTCCAAATGGCTCATGGACTACTGGTCGAGGATGGGCCAACCCTTTTTCGGTATCACAACGGATCCTATGGTCTAAGTTTGTCTCACCCTAAGATGGTCATTCTAACCTAACCTAATCTAATTTAATATTTCTACGGAAATGCACAACGAATTTTATAACAATTTTAAGTTACAATGAAGAAATTTGAATGAAACAAAATGTGACGAATGGACTTTGTTTAAAATATAATTAATTGTCTATTCGGTTAATGATTGTATTAACAATGATCTTATTTATTACAACCAATACAAACATAGGTATAAATGTTAAAATAATATCCTCTAGACTTTTACTTATAAATAAGTAAATATAAAATAAATAATACTTAATTGTAATAATAAATTCTTTTATTTTTATCAAATAGAAATTATACTTATTTGTATAGAAACATAATAAAAGTTTTTAATTGAGACATGCAAACAATATGAAATGCTAATCGTTACAATTCAAAAGTTAATCATGTCATTAATTCTATCGAGCCATTAGACGATTTTTATTAAGCACGATACTTTATTAAACATACCTTGTGGTTAATCGTTAATATTGTCTTTTAAACGTAATTAAATCATAGTGAAAAGGGTCAAATTAACATAGGATAAATCTTAATATTTTGCTTGCAAAAATCGATAAGTAAATCATTTTTATACCATGTATTTATGTCATACTAAATTTAGTCCCAAGTTTGTAACGCTTGAAAATATTGATGCTACAAACAGAATTTTGGTATAGGTGTTCATAAAATCACTTATTTAGTCCATTTCCGGCTGTCCGCCTGTCTGTCTGTCTTTTCTTCGTTTCTGAGTTATCGTGCCCACAGACGGACGGACGGACGGACAACCGGAAATGGATTAATTAGGTGATTTTATGAACACCTATACCAAAATTTTTTTCGTAGCATCAATATATTTAAGCGTTACAAACTTGGGACTAAACTTAGTATACCTTGCATATTACATATATGCATGGTAAAAAAAAAAGGTTATTCGAAATTGTTTTAGAATTTTAATGTTTTTTAGTACGCTATAAAATTTTGCCAAAAGTTGAGAAAATTTCGAGAATATTCTAATATACTCAAAAATGAAATGTTTAAGAATCTTCTTTTTTTTAGAATGCTTGAGAGTGTTCAAGAATACCCCAAGTTCGATGATTTTCTAATATCCTAGAAATTCCTCGAAGAAGTTCATTTTTTAAAGTCACTTTTGGTTGGAACTTCCTGACTTCGCATGAGTAAAGTAAATATAACTCTGGTTAGTACTTATTTAGAGATTTAGGTTAGAAAAATTTATAACGAAAATATTTATTTGAAAATTCATTGTATTTATTCCAACATTGGCATAGATATGTAAATAAAATTATCTACGATTGACCCTTTGTGGTTTAATGTTAGATATAATTTCCAACACTTAAACAAACAAAACCACACTAAATCAATAATTTCATGGGTTTATAAATAATAAACGTTTAGCTATATTTTACCCTGACATATTTCGATAATAAATATATTTGCAGTTTATGAAGGTACCAATCGATTATTATTACTTTAGTCCATATAAAATTTACAAAGTCTTTCAGGTGCGATATAAAATGGAAAACAATTTTTAAAATCTATTAAAAAAACCTTTTAAAAACAAAATTCACGGACCTCTCTCTTAGTTGCACTTGATGTAAAAAGGAAAATTGAGTATTTCATCTTCCACATTTATTGAATAAACTTTAAAATTGAGTTATAAAGTGAGCCAGAGGACGTACATCAAATACTGAGGAATGTATTTTTTTTATAAAAAAAGTCCACCAATTTTTGATTGAGATTTGATTTTCTTTTAAACTTTGTCTACACTAATAACCGATAGGGGGCCGAGCTAGATTTTTTATCACGTCAGATGAAGAATTCACATGTAATTCAGCTTATGCTGGAACGATCATTATCTTCATAGATAAATGATGTATTTTATCTACTTTTCAGATTCTGTTTATTCAGTTTTTTCCAGTTTTTTTATTACCATTAAAAAAACGGTTTAACTAATTCTGCTAAAACACAGTTTTTCAGTTCTTAAATACGCGAATACCCGTCGAATAGTCCCAGTCACGTGTTAATGTCATAACTGGTTCGCGAGCTAATCGAGGCGAAAGAATTCTAAATACATACGAACATACGCACATAAGTACACACACAAACGCAGACATCACATTGAAAAGGTTTGATTCGGATATTGCTTCCTTGAAATCGCGGAAATATGTAAAACTGGAGATTTGCAAAAGTGGCCCCATTACATTAACTTCCCATGGGAAGAAATAATAATAATTTGCTGTTCATACGTTCCTCGTGTTTCATCTTGTATATAGTTTGAATAAAGGTATTTCCATGAAAAATGAATGAGAGAATTTTCATTAATTAAATTTGAATTATCCAATATACTATGAATTAAATATATAACACACTAATTATATTAATTGGATTATAAAAGTTCAAATTCGTGAAAAAGTTAAAAAGATATTTGAAGTGATATTTCATGTAAAATATCCTAACCTATTATATTGTAAACATGCACATATACATTTATAAATACAAAGCTGCTTCTAGCTAAAAGTCTATAGCTTTTAGATAGCTGGTGATAGTGGTGATGTTGACTAGCGTTCGTTACCGTTCATGTGTTCGTTTCATACACTAATAATAATTTACATAATCATAAAATGTACTTTTGATGAAAAATGCAGACATGAAATGTCATTGAATGGATTTTTCTATTTAAGGGTAGAATAGGTAAATTAGGGTGTATATACAAAAAGTCAGGGTGAGTGAATTGCTAAGGGTTGTATATGTGTATGTGTACACGTATGAGTATGGTAAAGAACATACTATATTAATTATAGTTTTTAAATAGGATGTTTCATGTAAAATTTTAACAGGTTATGGGCCAAGAACTGACCATGAATGAGATATATTCCACAAATATTTTTTACAGGTGTCTAAGTAGACTAACGCTCAAAGTCTATGCCCTCTTACTGCTCGACCACTTAGGCTCTCTTCTTTCTAACTGTGACTTCCAATAGCTGTAGCTCTCTTTTTGGCCCAAAGATGTGCCATGTTCCTTCTCCCATTTAACGTCTTCCACTTGTTTCAATGATATTGCTTATATAGGGTCTTTGAAGTGAGCTAATGGTTTGGAAATATCTTCAATTGTCTTGCATTCTCTACCATTTTGTTTCTCCCTTCATATTGGCTTTTTTTTTTAGATAGATTCAAATTTGAAGTTCGACGGCTTCAAAATTGCCTGGTATATCTCTGGGTCCTATGGCTTCATAAAGTAATTAAAATTTAAGCTTAGGTAGCCGTTTTAAAAGTAAGCCTCAGAAACTACTTTACTTTCTAAGTTTGATCGCCAATTTAAGTCAAGCCTAAAAACTTTCGATGCTTTGCAAGATTGCTCCACTCCATGAAAACACGTAAACGGGATCTATGGAATTTTTTAAAGTAAAATAGAAACACCTGTATATTAGCATTAATGTAATAAACATGAAAAAAAACAGGGATAGATTTCCACAAATATATGTGGAAAAGAGCGCACAATACATGGTATATATGCTGGTGAATTAAAATGAGAGCTTTTAAGTTTCTTCACGCAATATTTTTTATTCGTTGCGTGTTTTTCATTTATGTTTAAAATATTATTATATAATTAATGCTTATATGGTGTACATAGAAAAAAATTAGTTTCATGATTATAGTTGGATATACTGTGTTATTTTTTTTTCTTTTTTTTTGATAATTCTTTTGTTCATTTTATATATAATTTAACGGCAACATGGCTGGAAATGTTTGTCATGTAACTAGTGGACATTAAATGATATTAATAGAATGCGTCAAAAATAAATTACTTGTATAAATAAATAAAAAAATTAGGATTGTTACATTATTATACCATGCATATATGTAATATGCAAGGTATACTAAGTTTAGTCCCAAGTTTGCAAACGCTTAAAAATATTAATGCTATAAACAAAATTATGGTATAGGTGTTTGTAAAATCCCCTAATTAGTCCATTTTCGGTTATCTGTCCGTCTGTCCGTCTGTCTGCCAACACGATAACTCAAAAACGAAAAAATATATCAAGCTGAAATTTTTACAGCGTACTCAGGACGTAAAAAGTGAGGTCAAGTTCGTAAATGAGCAATATAGGTCAATCGGGTCTTGACCTATGGGTCCGTAGGACTCATCTTGTAAACCGTTAGAGATAGAACAAAAGTTTAAATGTAAAAAATCTTCTTTATCAAAAAATTTACAACTTTTGTTTGAAACATTTTCGTAAACATCACTATTTACCCGTGAGGGCGCAAATTAGGCGTAAAATGTATAGTATGTATTATATGGGGATATCAGTTATGTATGTGTGACTTGTTAGTTTGTATAATGTGATAGAGTAATCAACACTGTCTATGAATGGTATTTCAACAAATAACTCAGTCAATTGTTTGTTTTCACTTGTTGTTTATAAGAATACATTGCTATTTGCCCTTTTTTACCATGTATATGAAATATACCAAACTATATCAAGTTTAGTCTCAAGTTTGTAAAACTTAACTGACTATACATGGCATTTCAACAGTTAACTTAATCAATTGTTTGTTTCCACTTTTTTTTTTTTTTTTTTAAATTACGATTAATGATTAACGATTATTATTAAAAATCGTAATCATGATAATAACGATTATGATTCAGTAATTTTATTTGTTAATAACATGCCAACACTGATACCAAGGAATTTATGAACCTTTCATGATTCGATAACAAAGAAACACAGATATATAATTTTTTTTTTTGTTATTTTACGTAAAACAAAAAACCTGATGAAATAAATGAAGATGAATATGGATACATAACAAAGTCAGCATAATTTACACTAAATATATGTATAATATTGATACTGTGTTGTGCTTACACCATAGAAAATAAAATTCAGCAGATTTAGATATTCTGTTTGTAATGTTATAATAGCCTAGTATACATAGTCTGCTCTTGCTTCCTCCAACTATAACAACTAGTGGAGGTAGTTAGGTAAGTAATGTTTTATTAGAAGATGAATGAATGAAATGAAATGAAATTGCAAGCAAGCTAGTTAACTATTACTACACCAATATAATATATAACTAATACTTAACTCTACATGAATATTCATATTTTCAATTTTAAAATTCAAGTTTATCTACAAGATGTGTCATTTTAATCGGTACTTTCAAAAATATCTTATACAAGTGAAATTTACAAAATTTAAAAAACCACCGACAAATGCGATTTACTTCTTGTAATAATAAAACAAACATGGCGTGTGGGGTACACCTACGATATCAAAACAAAAAAATATTTAAAAAAAAATGTTTTTTTTATTGTTTAGTATGGTAGTTTTGTATGTCGATTCAACATATATAATAATAAAATGTGCATGCTTATAAATAGAGTTGGTTGATTGTAAGCGCAATTTTATGGTATGCACTTTAAAGCATACAAAAAATTAACTGGGCTTGGTGGTGATTTTAGATTTTAGAAGAAACCCCCGACAAGTGTGGTTTTTTGTGAACCGAATCTTGGAAACTTAGCTATAAAATGTTCTCAATCAAGTCGGTTCGACCGTTAAGGGGCCACGATGCCACCGAGAAACACATAATAACACAGATAATGACGCACAGATAATAATTTTGAACTTATAACACTCCTTCTTAAATCAATATCAAAGTGATGGTCAAGGACATCAGATGAAATGAAAAGGATACTTAAAGAGCTATCATTTTTTGGGACCAATTTTTGGAAATATTTGAGTTGACTTTGTTCTTTTAAATTATTGTTTTGAATTACCTAATAATTTTATCATTTCACTTTTCGAAATGAATTGAACCAGGTTTATTTGACCATTCATTTCCCTAGTATTTATTTATATGTTAAAATTATATGTCATACCTTTTCCGAATTGAATTGATTTTGAAAACCATCGCCAATTTTTAGTTTTTTCCGGTATATAACCCTAAGCTCGCACTTGAAACATAACCAAGAACACTCTCCGTTAAATTACCTTTCAAATGGAACTAAAAAAATCACACACATATAGCGGTCAAACTGATAACACCCCGTTTTTTAGTTTGGGGGCTAAAAACATCAGCTGTTAAATCCTGGCTCATATGGTTTATCTTATTTTATCTAGGTCTTCGGCGTAATTTAATGTGAAGTTAAATTTCTAACCAATAAGTTAACAAGAATAACACTTTAAATTAGAAAGTTATTAATAATAAAAAAATTAATATTTTATCTAAATGATTCTTTCGATTAAATAGGGTCATGATTGATTTTTTTAAGTCTTCCAAAGGCATTTGAAATAAATAAACGAATTACACGGCTTTAAACGATATTATAATTCAATGTTAACACAAGACTGGGCCAGTTTTGGTTTCAAAGCTTGTCCTTATGTTCATGAATCTTGTTATTTTATACGACTTAAACGACTTGGAAAATCAAGATACTAATAAGAATACTATCTATACTTGAGTTATTTTACCGAGATAAACATTTAAAAATCAAAATACGTTAAATAAATCACTCAGTTTAATTTAAGAGGTTCGATCTTTTAATTCTGATTTAAAATAATTTAAATATTTAGCAAAAATATAAATTCATAAAATCAATTAAATTGTACTATTACGCTGGAAAACACACCTTAAAGTTTGAAAAGTTGGCCTCGGTAAAATAGCTCAAATATAGAAATGAAGCACTCCGTATCGACGATGATATATCAAACAGCTTAAATTTCAGCTTATCTTACCAATGTCGTGTTAATGTATAATATAAGATATTTTGATGAACTTTAAAAGAAATTATAGGTCTAAGATCAGTGTATATATTTGGCGAGAATATCAAGAACTGAAAGTGTATCACGACTACTGTGAGATTGTCTCATCTTCTCTGTCACTGCCCAGCTCTTGTCATGAGGAGATGGACTTAATTGAGCCAGCCTCTTTTTGACGAACTCTCCGACCTGGAGTCCGTCGACGTTAAAGCTCTCCTGCTGTTCTTAAACAGCTCCAAATGGTTCATGGAGTAGTGGTCGAGGATGGGCAAACCCTTTTTCGGTATCATAACTGCCCTATGGACTAAGTGTGTCCCAACCCAGGACAGCCACTCTAACTTAACCTAACCTAATGTTAAATTGCTCGTTTCTTATGCATACTTGTTAATATGTATGAAGAGGTTCCACTGTGTATTGACAACTATATATAACCCTAATAAAATGGGTACAAGCATTAACACTTATAAACTACTCGAAAATTAAATAAATAGTGCTTTTTTTTAATAAAAAAAAAAACGTACTGTACCCATCATTTTTTATCAAATAAAATATTTATGAAGTGACCGACTTTTTTCAACTGAATTATTAATATGAACTATTGCACAGTATTTCCACGAAAGGGGTGAGTTAAACGTTCAGACAGGTGTGTATGGGGACGATGTGTGCAGGTATTTTGTTATAAGGCAACTAGAAAACTGTATGTAATGTATACTCAAAGGATATTTATAGTGAATATACACAATCACTGCATTTAAATTTAGTGATTTTCTTTTAAACCCTTAGCTGGTATCGTGATATCGTGATAGGCGAGTGGTACTGATTTGCTAAATTTTTGTGTTATCAGTTAATAGAAATGGTGGCTTTCAATCAATAATTATAAAAAATTGGTGTATAATTTTGAAACCTTTTATGAGCTTTTTTTGGGAAGACCATTTATATTACACAAATATAAAACACGTACCATATAGGACATTTTTTTAATTCTAAGACCTCGCCCGTTTTTAAAAAATTTGATATGGTGCTGCTCCTGTAGACCATCTCCTGGAGATCCTCCAAAAAGGTGATCGATCGTGAGCACCATATATCTGGTTTGGAATATCCAAAATGAAAAAAAAAAAAACAGAAAATTTCTTTAGTCGATAGACGAATACAGGTATCAATCAAAGGAATAGAATAAAATTTATCAAAACATATCAAATTTTTCAACAAATTTCCACACTTCAAAGACTCCCAACTTCCTTTAAAAAATGTTTTTAATTTATGGTAGTTTAGACTTGTTGTTGAAATTATTTGTACCTTATTTTCAACTTTGATGATGAATTTTGTTTTAACTTCATGAATGTAGTTGAAAAATAAGAATACAATTTTTCGATATCTTCCTTGGTTTACGAAATATCGAAAGCTAATTAATTAAACAAAATTTTCTATTTTCGATATTTTGAAAATTACTCCAGAAATCGAAAAATTTTATTCTTACTTTTCGTCTCCTATTGTCAAGTTATAACATAATTCACCATCAAAATTGAAAAAATATATTTTTTTAAATTTGTGTCACCACTACCGTGCTCATGCATCATTAATTAATCGGACACAACATGTTTTGTTTGTTTTAATAATTTATTAAAGTTTTAGCTTTAATTGAAACTTTTTTATTTATTTCGACAGCCTAGTTTTGAAGAAATCTATGAAAACATATCATCCATCTTTCTATAAAACCAATGTTAAACATGCCTACTTTTGAAGTCATTTATTTATTTTAAATAATCGGACAAAGCCCCTCCCTTAAATTTTTCAGAATTGATTTTGACTTAGCCCAAATTCATTTTAAAAAAAAATCAAGGTTTTTATCCAAAATTAGCCTGGCGTTCGTATATCCTTAAAGTTAAAAAATTTATGTCTATGAAATATGGTGGGACCGGTGGGAAAATCAAATTATGTTTACCATAATAATGCTTGCAAAATCAGCTCAATCGGTAACCGGAACACGGACACAGGTAAAACAAAATGATAAAACTTTTAAAATGCTGGCTCGTTAAGATTCGTTCTATGTTTATATACAATTCCGACCAGATATAAAATTTGTTTACAATCACTGAATTTTATAAATATTGTAAAAGTTGTTTTATACATAACAGACATTTGGACGTTGCTGTATGATGGTAGTATGTTGAATTGATGGAAAATGGCAGTGCTTGGGGGGGGGAGGAGGAGGCGGAGAGGAATGTTATGTTATTCGTTGTTGGTTTTTATTATAAAATAGCATGGTCACGAGCGTGTGATTAGGTTTATATATCTATAGCCATCTGTTTCATTTTGGTTTCAGTGTAATTACTAATTCAATGTTTCGTTTATTTTTCTTCTGAAAGGTTTCTGAATACTAATATATATGTTTGTCTTGAATGTTAGGGAAAAAAAAATTATTTTTATATACACAAAAAAAAGTAGAAAATACTTTACTTGCTAACATTTTCATATTCAACATTAAATATTGTACACGCAAATTAATTATTTTCCTTATAAAATTCTTAGTAAGAGGTTGGTGAGAAAAAACAACACGTAGAAATATTTGAACAGTTGTGTTTCAACAAAATAGAAAAGTTACTTTTTTCTTATAGAGTGATTTTAAAGTTGGAAAATTTTAGAATTTGAGAAAAAAAAAGTTGAAGCAATTTTCTTAACCCCTTGTAAATTTGATCATGCAATACTTGTAGATTTACCTACCTACTGTGTTTTTGATAACAAAAGTATGATGCTGACTTAATCCAACTTTTCCCTTACGGTATTCAAAGATTTGACATAGAAAATTTAATAAATATGGCGTAGACATATTTTGTCTAACTTTTGAACTAACGGTTATTTTACCATTCGGAACTCTAAGGTTCAAGTATCATAAATTCAGTTTTTAGTCCTGATTAATGTTGCAATATTGAAAATTTATTATTAAAAGTATTAAAACGTTAAATATTGGCACCAATAAAACTTGATTTATCAAAATATTAAAAACGTAACACTGAAAACTTGTAATCCGTATTAGTCTAAGATCCCAATTAGGATCGACCTTCACCCATCTGTTTACCGAATGAAAGTTATTTTTTATGAAATATAAAATGTTAACAAATATCCCTGCAATGGGTTGCCTAAAAAAATGTGGTCAAGACTACTTTTAGTGAAAATATCAAGAGTAAAATTTTTTGAAATTTTTCACTGACTTACATATCTAACGAATATTGATCTACTCGAAAGTAAAAGCCATAAAGAATATGCAGCAGCTATGCTGTCTGCCTCTTTTCGTTCACTATTTTCGCATTTATACAAGTTGTGAATAGTAATTACGTTCATCTGTTAGCTCATTGCCTCACATATATAAATAAAGATAATTTTATTGCAAATACGGTGATATATGATTGTCCACAAAATATTAGTCAAAAAATAAAGTTTACAAGCTTTCCAAGTTTTGATATTTTTATTAAAAGTTGTCTGGACCATATTTTTTAGGGCAACCCACAACAGGGATATTTGTAAATATTTTACATTTCATAAAAAATAACTTTCATTCGGTAAACAGATGGGTGAAGGTCGACCTTAATTCGGATCTTGTACTATATTATGAGTCAGGGACAAATGCTATTCTAATCATCAAGAAACAATTAACGCTTCGAAGGAGTGCAATTATAGTGACTATGCGAGGATCAACCATAGCAAAGACTCAAATCATTAAAAATGTACTGAAAATTGGGTTGTTAAAATGGCCTACTGCAAATCTATCCAAAGTAAATATATGAATAGAATACAACCTATTCCATTCTTAACTGGAAGGTTTAATCTTGAAAATAAAGTACTAATGAAATGAATGCTGCATTTGTATTTAATATATATTGTAAAAAAGCGAACTAAAAGATACCTCACCCTATATATTTTATGTGCAATATTCAAGACTTTTTTGTGTGTAACACGAGCCTTTTTCTATTAAAAAGATTGCGGACGTATTTACTATTAAATATTTAATCCTTTTTCTGAGCCTAATTCAAATAATTTTTTTCCCAGTAATAAACTAACAAAACTAATGTTTTCATTCAGCTATTCTCTCTAACGATGAATTCCTTTGAAAGAAAAAACCTTATAAAAATTTCATTTTTTTGATAAAATTAAAATGGTATTTTGAAATAACACTAACAATCCACACACAAACGCAAAGTACCTTTCTCCAGCAGATTATTTTGATTTGCAGAAGTTTTAAGAAGACTTACAACAATGTAAATATAAACAATTGATCAAAAATAACTAAAATGTTGTAGATTAGACTAATACAAATATGATGCAGACAACAAAAGGAATTTTCCCTTCGGTTTTATTTGGAAATCATTCGAAAAGTAATTTGGCTAAACCAAACTTAACTGTATCAAAACAAAAAGGCATAAAATGCACATAAAACTAACCTAATTATCATACAAATTTAAATCACCTAATTTGATTCAAAGTTTGATAGTTCGAAATTTAGCCTACTTAACTCTACTGCAATAAATTTTAGCTCATTGAATGCAAAACGGGTCACTGAAAGCCAAAAAATTTAGCTAAAATTATGTTCTAAGGATTCCCTGCATCTTCAATTTCGATATGGAGCAAAAGTATCGTATTTTCGTGGAACCTTCGACGTCGCTTACAAAAAGAATTGAATCACTATTGCTTCTGCAATTCATTTTGGAAAATTGTATTATAACATTTATATATTGAATATGGGAAGGTAAACTGAGTAAAGCGACCCTATTTCCGAAAATTAAAACTATATAATTTAATTATAACTACAGCCCTACTAAAGTGATTTGAAATTGTTTTTTAATAAGTTTCAAACTGACGTAAATAAATAATAGTTTAAAAAATGAAAAAAAACACACTTTTGTAACTGGTTAAACTAAAAAATAGGAAATAATATCTATAAGTTTAAACAAAAAAAATAGAGTGAGTAAGAAAAAAATCATTTTATCGTAAAAAGCGTGGGGTGAAAACAGATATTGGTAAAATTAAATTAATATAATTTTTTAAAATGACTTTATGCTTAATC
Organism: Chrysoperla carnea; assembly: GCF_905475395.1. Classification (NCBI taxonomy): domain Eukaryota; kingdom Metazoa; phylum Arthropoda; class Insecta; order Neuroptera; family Chrysopidae; genus Chrysoperla; species Chrysoperla carnea. Next base: position 49,542,726 of record NC_058340.1, on the reverse strand, counting down.
ACTCCATTTTTTTTTTAATTTTTAGTTCATCTGCTTACAAAAGCGTGTTTTTAGTTTCTTAAAATTATTATTTATTTTCTACTTTTTAGTAAACCTAGCTAAAAAAGTATGTTTTTTAAACTATTATTTATTAATGCTATGGATTTTTATCTGCGCTTCCACCAGAATTATATTATAAACATAATCAGGATAATCAGATTTATTAAATTATTGTGTTGTCATCCGTCCTTGATTTAATTCAAACCGACGTTTTTAAGTGGGTGAAAATCACGTTAAAATATTCCGTTACATAGATACATATCAAGCTAATAATGGAGTGTTAAAAATGATTTTTTACTATATAAAAGAAATAACCAAAAACCGTCATAAAATCAAATTTTTTCTGACGTTGCCTGCTCTTATACCAAAAGTTGTTTTCGGTACACTTTAAATCCCAAACATTGATTTTGTACCATACTTCATGCTAGTATAAAACTAGGAATGTGCGTCTATAGATTTAAAATGCAGAAATAATAAAAAAAAGGAAACTCGTCCAAGAAAATTGATTAAATTAAATTTGATAATTTTCCATCTCATTCTTAAGCAAAGTTTATACTTACAATAGAAAGAAAAATAACATGTACGTATTGAGTTCGAATAAGAGAATGTAAAGGTTTATACTTGAAAAAGATTTTCCTTTATAAATATCCATTCATTCCCAAACAAAAGGTAAACATAATAAAATAATAAGAATTCAATCAATTTTTATACCATGTATATATGAAATATACATAGTATATTAAGTTTAGTCCCAAGTTTGTGACGCTTAAAAATATTGATACTACGACAAAAATTTTGGTATAGGTGTTCATAGAATCACCTAATTAGTCCATTTCCGGTTGTCTGTCCGTCTGTCTGTCAACACGATAACTCAAAAACGAAAAGAGATATCAATATGAAATTTTTATAGCGTACTCAGGACGTAAAAATGAGGACGAGTTCGTAAATGAGCAATATAGGTCAGTTGGCTCTTGTAAATCCATCTTGTAAACTGTTGGAGATAGAACAAAAGTTTAAATGTAAAAAATGTTCCTTATAAAAAAATTAACAACTTTTGTACAAAACATTTTTTTTGTAAACATCACTGTTTACCCACGACGGCGGTAATTAGGTGCAAATTTTATAGTATGTATTAATATGGCAATATCAGTTACGTGTGTGTGGCTATTTAAAAGTGGATATCTTTTTTATTTACGTGACGCCAAAAAACAAACGATTTCGCACTGTCTATACATGGTATTTCAACAATTAACTCAGTCAATTGTTTGTTTTCACTTGTTTAAATTGATTTAAAATTAATTCTTTTTACATGCAAATCACAATGAAATGTGGGTTAATAAGAAATTGATAAATCTATTGAAATGAATTGATAATAATTTGTTTTTACGAATGAATAATAGACATTATTATTTATTAAAATTTAATTAATATTTTTATTTGATAGTGAAATATCAATGATATATTTAATCAAGCTTACCTTTAACTTTTTAAATTATTCACATTTAATGTGTAAAGTACAGGTTGAGGCAAAGAAGTTATTTCTTTACGATTTTAATTAATATAAAAAAGCATTTAAATATGGTAGTACACTAGACCGTATCAGATCGAACTTCATTTATCTGATAACCGGATGAGATATATTTTTTTATCGTGCATATACTTCAGAAGTTGTTAACAATATTGTAAGAAGACAACAACCTTAACCTATGTATGTAGATTGAATAGAAAACTTTGCAAATTTCTATTCAATTACTCACAATCAATCCGGATGCACTAAAACAGAAGGAAAAGATCGTGGATTAGGACTATAGGGGATACCACGTAAAAAAAAGGCGCTGATGTATTCTACCTCAATGGTAGTGTGGAAATGGATACAAAACTCTTTCATATTGATTTTCTTTTACAGTGAGAATTTTGGGATACAAATTCCTCTTGGCTAAAAATGCAATGATCTGCCAAAATTTCAAGTATATCCATCGAATATTTATATATATATATATATATATATATATATATATATATATATATATATATATATATATATATATCCGCATATACTTAAACAGAAGAAAAAGATAGATAATTATCCAATTTGTCAATTTGTCATGACCGGAACATGACAAATTGGATAACATTATTGCAATTCCTAATTTTTAAAAAAATCACAATCCCTACCTAGTATCAGCCTTAATTCGACGTCCTGTAATTATATCACTTAATATAATTACAGGACGGGTATTCCTAAAATATAAGAAAGAGATAAAAAAACATAAATATCTCTGGAAAAAAGTTCAATTATTTAAAAAAGAAAAGGAATAAATAAAAATTGCTTAATTTACAATAATCTTTATGCATAAATATTTCTGAAGGTCCATTTGAATTAACCATATCAACCTAGTTATAAGTAGACTTACCCCAGAAATGAAACTAATCCAATTTGTCATAGGCTATAACACATGCGAAAAATCCATGTAATCTTTTCGAGATATACTTCAGACTAACCGTGGGTTCTCTGCCTTATCTTTTTATTTCTATAAATGTTCACATTCCTATTTTTAGATATTGTTCGGGCTACGTACAGAAGCCATTTCATGTTCGACTACACCTACTACCACATTTAAATTATATGTCAAACAAAGTGTATGAAACCCAAAAAAATAAAAATTCACTTAATTGTAATAACATAATAGAACTCTATGGGTAAATATTACCTTGTTTACATATTCACTCATTCATTTATAATGACGAATTAATTAAAGGTTTTCCACTAAAATGACATGGTAACAAATGACGATAATAATAATAAAATTGTTTCTAGTCATATTGTGAAATCAACTTGTTCATTTTAATTTTATAAAATGTCTAAAATTACGTACAGAATAGGTCATTTTAATCTATAATGGCTAATAGCTCGTTTTCTAGTTACCAACCAATAGAAAAATAATTAAAAAATTGTAGAGCCAAAACAAAATTGTCATACTGTGTCAAAAGTTCAATTCATCCGATTTTATACTCCGAAGTACGCAATAGGGAATATTCATGTATTTTTTTTATATTTTTAATTCATTGTTTACACCGTTATAACAAAGTAAAAAATATAAATACTGCTTAAAAATATTGGACTTAAGTGTAAAAAAATACATTATAATTTTGAGATATTTAAACGCAGTTTTTTGTGCTCTCTGTTGATGACGTATAAGTACGTGATCTGTCAATTGGTGACAGTTCAATGTATAATTTACACTTTAAAAAACTGAATTTACAACATAGAATTTACACTCGTTATTATTAAGTTTCCTAATAAAAAGTCGTAGAATAGTATAATTTAATGAAATACCATATAAAATATAAGTAATTAATATCATACAGTATGTCAACAAATTTGACAAGCCCGTACTTTGATGTCACGTCCGTATAAAAATTTGAATTTCCGTTTTAGAAATTTTTTAATGTCCTCACTGAATTTGTACTTTTATTAATTAATTTTAAGAAATTAATTACTAAAATAATGGTTTAGTTGAAATGTCCAGTCATTAAAGTTACGGAAGAAAAATATTTGAACCAAATTTAAATTTCATGAATATTCCCTATTCTTTTCCAAAATTTTTAATACCCAGTATTTAGAAAGCTTCGGTAGAAGCAATTCCGCCTATAAGTGTATTGAGTAATGACTGAGTTATTGTCATTATTTAAACTTTATCTGCCATTTGATGAAGTTCTGCTGTTTTAAGATGGCCCACCCTTTATTTTTAGACATTAAAAAGTCTCGCTAGTTTCATCTGAATAATTTTTAACCTGAAGGTCTTATGAGGTAAAAAGATTTCTCCTCTCCTATTTGCTCTTTTCTCTAAACTATGCTTAGGAAAGTATTCAACTTTACCAAGCAATTTCCATCTAAATTTAATTAGTTAGGCCGAAATTAGTCCGCCAGAAATGACAGGCCGGCAAAAAATTGTGTATTATTAATGTCTTTTGCAAGGGATTTAAGAAAAAATTTTATGTTTAAGAGACAAGTGCTCTTTGATTAAAAACAATAATAAAATAATTTATCTTCTTTTATATTTAATCGTTTTTTTTCTGTTTCAGGTAAGTTGAACTTATTTAAATTGAATTACTCTGCAGTAAGTACGCATAATTTTTTTTCAATTAAATTATAAAGAAGTTAATATAGATTTTTGTTTGAGAAATAAATTGAACTTTAACCAATCATGTGCTCTTATATTCCATTCATATCAGACGAAAAATGTCTATTAATTTCGTTTAAAATTTTAATTTTGTCCTAACTTTATTTTAACGGGTTGGCAAACAAAAATTTTGGGTGGAAAAACGTGGACAAATCGTTGCCGAACGAATGACATCTGTTATTTGTAAAAATTTTCATTTGGGGGTGCTGATGTCAAATTTTATTTTCCTAAAATATTAAGATTGAAGAATTAGCGAAAAAAGATTTTGGGTGGACAAACCACTGCCTAACGAACGCATTTGGGGGTGCTGATGAAAATTTTAATTTCCTCATATCTTAAAATTGAAGGGTGAACAAATAAAAATTTTGGGTGGACAAACGTGGACATATAATTTTCAAACGAATGACATTTGAATTTTATGAAAATTTGCATCTAGGGGGGCTGATGTAAAAATTTTTAATTCGGTCATAAATTCCATTTTGAGGGTGGACAAACGAAAATTTTGGGTGGACAAATGTGGACAAATGATGGACAAATGAATCCAATCAGCGGCTTATGAACATTCGAATTTGGAGGTGCTATTTTCACAGGGCCCCAGAATACTGCTTTAAGAATATTATAAATAGCCTAGACATTTAATACAACACATAATTATCTATTTTGACTTGTCATTTTGTATACAGTCATAAGTAGGATAGATAAAACAATATGTAATAACAAAATAACAATAACACAGTTTCACATGAACAATATTGTTTGTATTATAATACACATACGTACCTACTTGTATAGTAGTATATTTAAATGATCTATCTCTATCTCTATTCAATACACTATGTGAACTATGTTAAAAGTAGAATATAATAACAATAATAATAATAAAACAAACATGGCGTGTGGGGTACACCTAGGATATCAAAACAAAAGAATATTTAAAAAAAAATTCATATCTTTTTTTATTATTGTTTAGTATGGTAGTTTTGTATGTCGATTCAACATATATAATAATAAAATGTGCATGCTTATAAATATAGTTGGTTGATTGTAAGCGCAATTTTATGGTATGCACTTTAAACATACAAAAAAATCAGCTGGGCTTGGTAGTGATTTTAGAAGGTAGATCAAGGGCTTTTTAAATAAATGTATATTATCTTTTATTCGAAGAAATAAAACCGAAACAAGTGATATTTACTTAATTTAAGAAACCTCCGACAAATGCGATTTATGATATGTAAACCGATTTTTGGAAACTTAGCTATCAAATGTTCTATCAAGTCGGTTCGATCGTTTAAGGGCTACGATGTCACTAAGAAACACACGGACGTACAGATAATCACTTTAAACTTATAACACTCCTTCTTTAATTAATATCAAAGTGATGGTCAAAGACATCAGATGAAATGAAAGGGGTACTTAAAGAGCTATTATTTTTTGGAACAAACTTTTGGAAATATTTTAATTGAAATTGAAATATTTGAGTTGACTTTGTTCTTTTGAATTATTGTTTTGAATTACCTAATTATATTACCATTTCAGTTTTCGAAATGAATTGAACCATGTTTATTTGACCATTCATTTCCATAGTAATTATTTATATTAAAATTATATGTCATGCCTTTTCCAAACTGAATCGATTTTAACTGTCGTGGCCGCCTAGCTAATGAAATAATTTCGTGGAATGCTGCCACTATACTCTTCCAACATGACTTAAATGACATTATATGATTTTAATGTATTTATTCTTAAATTTTAAGGGATTAGAGGTTTATAATTTCACCCTAATTGATTTCAATTTTTGAGGTGAAGAAAATAACTTCCCATCAAAAAAATAAAATAACTATGTGCTTTAAACCACATCGTTCATGAGTCCGAAGAAATAAATCAACCGATTTTATTTAATGAGATCGAATTGATATACAAGTCTTCAATTCGAATCCAACTTGGAGTATAGCGTGTAATGTCATTTCCTATACTATCGATATTATGTTAGAGAATGAATTATCGTTGTTGATTTTATTTCTTCGAGACTTTCCAAATATAATATAAATATATCGTCAGTTCAATACATTTATGTATAAACAGATACACCAAATTGTACTTAATATATTATTGTAGTTTCTCCAATGATTTAAACAAAAACAGCTCAACGGAGGTGATTTTTATGATCCAGACTTATAATTTTTCTAACTGACTTTTAAACTTTTTCAAGGAATGAATTAACATCGAGCATAAAAATTTGTATGACATAAAATGTCAGCCCCGTGCCACAAATATTCAAGTAAATTATTGTTATTTGGTCATATTTTTTCAAATATCATGATTGTGGAAGATTTGTTCTCGTACAGTTTTTTTTTAAGAACTCTATTTGGAAAACACAGGAACGGTCTGGCCATTATCTTATAAGGTCAATCTTACATGGTTAGTTCGAAAATTTGGCTATCCTACGTTGAAAGAATTATTAATTTATTTGTTTTAAGTCCGGAGTCCTTAAGTTTTTTATTTTTATCATTTGAAACAAATGGTATTGTTTGCATTCTTTTAAATCGCAGTTTTAGTTTTTGATTGTGTGAGTTATTAATATCCAAGAATATAAATAATTGAATTTAACCATGAGAAATTAATAAAAATTTATTTAGCGTGAAAATATTCAATGCGTACACTTATAATTTGCAAAACGAGTTATTGTTTAGTAAAAAAATATTGGCGCGAATATAATAAATTTTCAATTCAAAATTAATTAGGTTTACGAAATGTCTTAAAACATAAAGACACATTTTTTAAATTATGAATACATGAGTTTATTCTATTTTTACATCCATCTGCATTAAACTTGCAATAATTACGAAAATTAGTGAATAGTTAATTTTGTGTACTAATTGCCGATACTTATTGCCGACGAATATTCATTTTAAATGTAAAATAAAAAACAATTTTTGGATTTTTCGTACAAATTATTTAATTGCGATAATTAATTGTTTGGAGATCACTCTCTCTTCTTCATAGTAAATTTGGATGCTATCCCAACTATTGTTGCAAATAAAAAATTTTTACGAAATATTCAAAAATTATATTTATTTTACATATAATTTAGTGTTATTCAAATATATTGCGATTCAAATATATAAATAATTCAATTTATTCCATTGTATCGGTTCTTGATTATTATCTCAGGTGTACAGAAAATCAACTACCTAATCAGTTATGAAGGTTATTTAGAAATGATATTATATGCATGCGATTTAGTTGGAATTCTATGTTTAGTTTTTATGTTATTATAAGTTTTTTTTTTACTTTATTATATAAATATAATAAAGTATTGCGATCGAAAAAAAATCGATATCGGGGTTTCAACGGAAATACACGTTTTGAGGGTCCCTGGTTCCAAAAAAGTGGCTTTTAAAAAATGTTGCGTCCGTCGGTACGATCGGTTTGTCTTTTACCGAGCTGGAGACTTCAATTTTCAACCAATTTTTCTCAAACTCGGTACATAGGTTCAGTTTGGTCATAATTCTCGTCGATTTTTTCATTTTTTCCCTAGGCCTTTTTTCAAGGGTACTTCCCTCTAGGCCAAAACAGGATTTTTGGGGTTTTCTCAAAAACGGCTCTAACGAATTTTTAAAGAGGCTTTTTTGGGTACTATGACTTGTAGTTAGTCGACACCATTAAACAAATAAACGTGTTACACAGTAGTACAGATTTAGATTCCTCACTAAACAATAAGACGAGAATTTATCCAGAAAAATTTTCTAACAAACAATTTAATTAATTATTTGAATTTATTAATAAATCTAATTAAATTAATGATTTTAATTCAATTAATGATTGTAATTAATACGTGTACGATCAATATAGTATATTTGCAATTATAGAATAGATCACGTTTGTGGTACCCTATGGATATGGAACGTCTCATGATAATCTATCAAGTACTTTCCGTATATTGCATTCACAGACAGAAATTTCTGCACAGTTTTTATAGGTACATATTTTGTGAATAGATAATGAGAATGTTAATGATGAACGTATAGCAGATGAAGAAGTTGTCTTGATACATCAGAGAAGTCACATATTTTTATTATTTATATACAGTAGTAGTAAAATAGATGTCCCTTTTTAATATTATGTAATATACGAGGCCTCTATATTGCTACATGAATAATCGTGTACCCATGTACATCATCTAAATATAAAGAATAAAGATACAGGCATATAATATTATAACATTCTGAAAGAAAATTATTTTATTCAACCCAAAAATTCAAATATAAAATTTTATGAGTTTTATCTATTACATTTTGAAAAAATATAGATACTTATATTTTCATGGATGCCCTAGTTTTAAGTCGCTAGGATGCCCTAGTTTTAAGTCGAACAAGTTTTCCAATACCTGAAAATTTTTACAAATGGTGAGGATCTAGAATTAATACCGTTATATTGAAGGTAAGATTAAACGTATCAAAAGAGTTTTGACTTGGACTTGTGATTTGTTGTAGCTGATGCTAACATTTAAATTAGTTTTTCCTATTTTCATAGGCCGTGAGAATACGTATTTATATTTACTTACACAAAATTTCTTACCGTGTACTAGTTGCCCCATTTTTAACAATCTGATGAAAATGCGGAGGATTTGGCCCGGAGGGGGAGAATAATAACTTTCTGATTCAGTAAATTACGTTTTATTTACAGATACTAAGAACCTAATTGTTTACTTAGACTAAGGTTCCAGGATTCGAATCCAGGCAGCGGCAGTGTAAACAATTATAATTAATGGGGGCGGTAGAATTGATCACATTGTCGTCGCTTGGATAAGAACGAAGTAACCGACTCCACCTACATAAAAATGTAATTGTAAATATGGATGTAGTTGAATAAATAAATATTAACAAATAATGATGTGGATGGCCTCTGTTATTGGCGTATATGCCAGAGAACTGGAGGATAAACTCCAAGATTGTATATGTCATACAGAAGGTTCGTTAATTTTACCTGGAAAACGGCTTCTATGGGATGTCCTTTTACAAGAAAAAAAAATTTCTTCGCTTTGTTCGAAATCGAAATATTACCCTTAACTGTATTTCTTATATATTACCCACAAAAATATTTTAGGTATCTCCTCTATAACGTAAAATCTTGGTATTTACAACTAAAATGGTAATCTTGTGTTTATTACTATAAGCAGAGTTCAATAAAATAATAGGGTATTATCGTTAGTCAAAAATAAATCATGAAATTTGAAAAAAGTTAAAATTTATGTAAAAATATACTTAAATAAAAAAAAAATATATTAAAATTTTAAAATTAAAAATCGTAATTTTTAAACTGTATATCACGTGACCTAAAACGCGGGTAAGCCCTGCTGTGATGACATAGCGTTATGAGTCATGGACCATCAGTTAGACAGCTGGGTATAATATATACATCGATAATAAGTATTTATATTTATTATAATCAGATGTCTATGAATATATCTGTCAAACTTATTTGTGTTATTTCGTATAGTGATACCCATATTACGTCATAAATTGGATGCCCGCGTTTTTGACAGTTGAAAAAAGGTTTAAAATTTAATTTAAGTTTTTGGCAAGAAAGCGTGTGTATTTTTCCGAAAAAAAATTTTGGTGGCTTTTTATTAGCAAAATCAACATTTTGAAGTACTTTTTCAAAAATAGTGGAATACCCTATTGTTCATGTCAGAAAACTATGAGTCTGATCTTCAAAGGCCACATTCATCGCACCTTGTACTTTTTATCAGATGAATGACGACGGTATGTTTTTTTAATGATAACTATCTTTTTTACAAAGAACAAAAAGAAAGTATAACTTCCTTAATAATACGTGGTTCTTTGTGTGTAAGTATTTCGTAGATATTCAAACACTCACTGAGTGTAGATGGTTGTCTATGTTTCTTATCTAATGAATATGTTCTATATAATTTTTTTTTTAACTTTTGGTTTTTAGTATATAAAATAAAATTTATATTTGGAGTAAGAGAAAAAAAATTAAAAATATTCATTCACCTTACATTTTATTAAATATAGAATGAAAGTTATAAAATTATGTTCTTTTTTTGTATTTATGTACAATTTTAGCTTTGATTATTTTATTATTCAAAGTTTTAATTTTTAAAAATTCGTCCACTGATCAAATGATATAGATATTAGCCAGTATGAAAATATATACATATTGAGTTACAATCTTATGAAAAAATTGATGTCGTTTTTATTTGAGGCGGTTTAAAAAACCGAAAAATTTATTTTCCACTTACACAAATTTTACACTACTTTACGGTTCGATTCGTTGTCCAAAATTCGATTGTATGAATGCCAATCATTAATCAATACCTTTCAAATAGTAAAAACTGATTTTTTTAGTAAATGCAGGTCTCAAAATACAAAAATAGAATATAAAAGCAAGTGAAAACAAACAATTGACTGAGTTAATTGTTAAAATACCATGCGTAGACAATGTTGATGACTCTATCACATTACACATACATACATGTCACACATACATAACTGATATTCCCATAATTACATACTATACAATTTACGCCTAATTTGCCCTCACGGGTAAACAGTGATATTTACGAAAAAATGTTTCAATCAAAAATTGGTTATTTTTTCATAAGGAATATTTTTTACATTTAAACTTTTGTTCTATCTCTAACGGTTTACAAGATGGGTCCTACGAACCCAAGATCCAAATGACCTATGTTGGTCATTTACGAACTTGACCTCACTGTTTACGTCCTCAGTACGCTATAAAAATTTCAGCTTGATACCTCTTTTCGTTTTTGAGTAATCATGAAGATAGACGACAGACAGACCGACAGACAACCGGAAATGGACTAATTAGGCGATTCTATGAACACCTATATAAAAATTTTGTTCGTAGCATCAATATTTTTAAGCGTTACAAACTTGGGATTACTTTAGTGTACCTTGATGTATTTTATCTTGGGACTTAACTTAATATACAATGTATATTTCATATACATGGTATAAAAATAGCATATATGTATAAATAATTTTTTTGTACTATGATATGATAGAAATCATAAAAAAATGGAAGAATATTTTTATATTTGTATGTATACAGTACACACAATCTGACCACAATAAAAACAATGACTGACGCATTGACCTTCAATCATCCCTCTTAATTTTACTACATAATTTAATACCTTGATTAAATTATAAAGATAATATATAATGTTAAAGCCGCAGACTCACTCACTATCACATACATTACATACTCATTCGTCGTTGAGTTACACATATTACATGTTACTATGTTAGTTAGTTAGTGGTATAGTGAGTGCTACCTGGTGAAGCATCACCATGTGTTAGAACAAAGTTTAATAAATATACCTATCTATCTACCTTTACAACTACATGCTACTTACTAAGTCATATGGTTTATTGTTTCATTACAGCTAGCACGATCAATAACAAATGTTCGTTCATACTCTTTATCTGGCTGTCTGAATGAGTCGAGTTATATAGTTGCGTGTACATATATCTATTCTATCTGTTTGTCAATATGTGGTTTCTATTCGACATTATTATTTTATTTAGTTTTAGAAAAATTTTAATAGGGTATTATCGTTACTCAAAAATAAATCATGAAATTTGAAAAAAGTTAAAATTCTATTCTAATTTCGAGTCATAAAAGCACATTTTTCTTTTAAAATATTGAAATTAAAAATCGTTATTTTTAAATTGTATATCACGTGACCTAAAACGCTGGTAAGCCCTGCTGTGATGTCATAGCGGTATGAGTCATAGACCATCACTTAGTTCAGTGTAGACAGTTGGGTATAATTATACATAGATAATAAGTATTTATATTTATTATAATCAGATGTCTATGAATATGCCTGTCAAACTTATTTGTGTTATTTCGTATAGTGATACCCATATTACGTCATCAAATTGGATGCCCGCGTTTTTGACAGCTTAAAAAAGGTTTAAAATTTAATTTAAGTTTTTGGAAAGAAAGCGTATGTATTTTTGCGAAATAAATTATTGGTGGCTTTTTGTTAGCAAAATCAACATTTCGAAGTACTTTTTCAAAAATAGTGGAATACCCTATTGTTGATATAAAAGTATTAACAGTGAGGCGGGGCAGACTTTCAAAATAAACCTTTCTAGGCATTTTTAACCAAATTCCAATGAACATCTCTCTTTAATCTTTTCGATGCTCTCACATGCCTGGTTCTTTTCTTGTACCCCACAGCTCCACGCACAATGAAGTATGTATATCAAATTTCTGGTTAAAAGTCAGAAAACTCAACTCTTTTGTTATGTATTGAAATTTTTTTTTGGTATAGTTAGATAATCATTCAATCACAAACAGGCCACTTGAGTTATCTCAACCTCGTCCCCGCCTGTTTTGTAAACCGCAACCTACCTCCTTTGACGCATGGTATTGTTATTGTTGTTGCCGCTTTCGATTTACCGTATCATTCCATTTATATTTACTGTTAGTCTAAGATCCCAATTAGGATCGACCTTCACCCATCTGTTTACCGGATGAAAGTTATTTTTTATGAAATATAAAATGTTAACAAATATCCCTGCAATGGGTTGCCTATAAAAATGTGGTCCAGACTACTTTTAGTGAAAATATCAAGAGTAAAATTTTTAGAAATTTTTCACTGACTTGCATATCTTACGAATTTTGATCTACTCGAAAGTAAAAGCCATAAAGAATATGCAGCAGCTATGTTGTTTGCCTTTTTTCGTTCACTATTATCGCATTTATACAAGTTGAAAATAGTAATTACGTGCATCTGTTAATTCATTGACTCGCATATCTAAATAAAGATAATTTTGTTACAATTACGGTGGCATATGATTGGCCACAAAAATAATGTTTACAAGCTTTCCAAGTTTTGATATTTATATTAAAAATGGTCTGGACCATATTTTTTAAGGCAACCCGTTACAGGAAAATTTGTTAATATTTTACATTTCATAAAAAATAACTTTCATTCGGTAAACAGATGGGTGAAGGCCGACCCTAATTCGGATCTTGTACTATGTGCTTGTTAGTTCAATTAAGTCAAGATCTATAATGAATATTGAAGAGGAAGGTTTGTGCCTTATTTACTAGTCTTTAATTTTAATGTTTCTAATAATATAATTAAATATTTGTGATTCATATTTGCTGTTAGAATAGCTACCTAATCTTTTTCATTAAATTTATCATATTCAAAGCTATTTGTTTATGTGTCAGGCTTTGTCGGGCAAAATTTTTTGTAACAAGGAAAAATTTTACGCGAACTTGCGCCTTTTCTTTTAAGAGCAAGATAGGGATAGATTGGAATAGCTGAAGACAAAAGTCCAAAAAAGGAGCACCCAGTTTCCCAGTGAAACTTTGCAACTTATAATTCTAGAATCACGTTACGTGGACACAAAAACAAGAGTAGATAAGATAAAAAGTGGCTCAGAAGCAGGAGAAATTAAAAAAATTGGAGAAAAAATGAATTAATTTGGTTTGAAGACGAATAGGATGAAGGTGAATATGACTAAAAAATTCGTTTTTTATGATTACCAAATACAAGGAATTTTTGCACCTAAATAGTCTTTCTAATCAATTTTGAACATAAAATCCCTTCATTATATTTTAGCTAGAAATTTGATATAAACTGTGCCACGAAGGATTGATTCTTTTTGGGTCTGTAGTGATCGGTAATTACAGCAACTACGTCATTTATGCTTTTCTGGTATATTTCAATGAGCTAGGATTATCTTTTGGCCTTATACTCCAGATATGATTTGTTTAGCTTGCCTGTCGCTTATTGTATTCTTTTAACTCAATTATTAAGGTATTTTGTTCTCTTGTAAATCTTAGATATTATTTTGAATCTTTCCTTTAGCTCCGTCAAAATGCCAAATGCGAGTTTTCATAAAATGTTGATTGGATTCGTCTCACATGAAAGTCGAACTTGTTGTATAGTTGACAAGGGAAAATGGAGGGACAGCTTAGTTTTGCTTGCCAATTTTCATTGAATGTAAAGATCGATAAATAAGAAAAACAGAGAAGAATGGGACATTTGGAAGTAAGCCTTTGTCCAATATTTGATATAATCAGGATTATATATTATTGAAATAATACATCGTATATTTGTCAATTATCTATACTTTATAATATATTTCTCCGTAAATAATTTTGTACATTATCAAGTTAAATAATAATTTTAAAAAAAGTTACATAATTAACTAATTAAATATTAATAATAAATAATTTGATCTTTAAATGTAATTTTTATTATAAATGTGCATAATTTGATTGCTAATTTATTTGTTTTTCTTTTCTTTCTGAATAATTATTAATTTGCTGAGTTATATTTTTAAAATAATGAATATTTTGAAATATTTTTTGCAGAATTAAAAAAAATTATCTATAATTATTTATTCAAGTACACATGTGGATGCAAAGTTAAAATAATGTAGTGTTTAGATTACTGAGAAAATGATCTTTTGTGTTAATGACACGAAATTTTAAGACGAAAATGAAGTCTGATTGTAAACCGGTTGCGATTTTAACTTAAAGAATTATGATGAATTGATAAATTTGCTTGACATTGTTTTTCAATATCTAAATGAGAAAACTGATTTGGTTTCAATTACGTGACGCGGCTTGTTGCATTGTTTTTTGAACAAAACTCAAGTTTAAATAACTTTTTTTGAATGTACTTTTGTAATAAACTATTTTAAGTCCAGGAAAGATTAGAAAGTAAATGAAAAAATACATAATTTTATAGACTTTAGGTTTTTAAAATTTTAAACTTACAATTAATATGAAATAATAATTAAAGTAATTAATTATTAATTAATTATAAAACTATAATACATTTATTGAACGGAATACGTTATGTGGGTATTATCTAAATTAGTAATTAAATTTATAATTTGGAATTAAATTCATTACATTTATTTTGATTAATTATTTATTTTAATCAAAATATATAGGGATTTTGTTTTGTGGTATAATTTATATGTTATGTAATATTAAATAAAATTGAATTAATAAACAAGCACAAAAAAAAAATTGGTGAAATGCGTTTTTAATAACTGTTTTTGTTGTGTAATCATGTTTTAATTTTAGATAATTTTATTGTTGAAACAAATTCGTCCTAAAATTCTTCTTATGAACAAATTTATTTGACAATGAATATTTCAAAGTCATTGTCTCTTATAAGTAATCAAATTTCAGTTTTGCATAGCGGTAAAATTTTACCGAGACAAGTGAAATTTACAAAATTTAAAAAACCCCCGACAAATGCGATTTATTCATTGTAAACGGATTTTTAGAAACTTAGCTATAAAATTTTCTCAATCAAGTCGGTTCAATCGTTTAGGGGCTACGATGAAGCTGAGAAACACACAAAAGCACAGATAAACACTTTAAACTTATAACACTGCTTCTTAAATCAATATCAAAGTGATGGTCCAGGACATGAGACGAGATGAAAAGGCTACTTAGAGAGCTATCATTTTTTGGGACAAATTTTTGGAAATATTTTAATTGAAATTGAAATATTTGATTTGATTTTGTTCTTATGAATTATTTTTTTTGAATTACCTAATTATTTTACTATTTCACTTTTCGAAATGAATTGAATCTGGTTTATTTGACCATTTATTTCCATAATAATTATTTAAATGTTAAAATTATATGTCATAGCTTTTCCAAATTAAATCGATTTTGAATATTATCACCAATTTTTTAGTATTTACGGGTACGGAAAACTATAAGCTCGCACTTGAAAATCGGTTCATCCGTTCAGGCGCTACGATGCCACAGACAGGCAGACACACACACAGACACGCACACATACCGGTCAAACTTATAACACCCCTTTTTTTAGTTCGGGGGCTAAATATAGGTTGTATATAATTTTAAATTATAAATTTAAAGAAACCCCCGACATAAAAATCAGGTCGGATCGATTCGTTCGTAACTCCTAAACGGATGAACCGATCTTGATTTTCGTTTGTTTGCTTGACAGGTAATTTGATCGAGAGTGTTTTCCCTGTGTTTTAAATCTGCTTCGCTGTTTGAAGATCATCACATGGTTTCCTGGTTGTTTTTGAGTACGGAACCCTAAACTTGAACTTGAAATATAGCTCTGAATACTTTCAATGAAAATCGGTTCATCTATTTAGGAGCTACGATGCCAAAAACAAATCAATTAGCACTGTTTTTATAAATTTGATACACAGCCGTTCTTAAAGTTTGGAAACATGCACGTTTTTGTTACGCAATTTTATC
Organism: Chrysoperla carnea; assembly: GCF_905475395.1. Classification (NCBI taxonomy): domain Eukaryota; kingdom Metazoa; phylum Arthropoda; class Insecta; order Neuroptera; family Chrysopidae; genus Chrysoperla; species Chrysoperla carnea. Next base: position 49,526,221 of record NC_058340.1, on the reverse strand, counting down.
TTTATTTCTTTCCTGGAAATAAATCACTCCGATTTTAAAATAGTAGTATCATTGGAATTTATTTAATTTAAACAGTTGAGAATTATTCGTTCGATAAAATATATGAAGTTATTAAGCGGAGGAACAAAATTTATACAAGAAATTTACATTTATTATCAATTTAATTAATTCCAATTATCCGTTTGTATCCATTAATTTAATGTCAACACAAAATGATAAATTTTAAATGGATAGATAGATCCATCTCATTTCATACATAAAACTACAATATTGTGTCTTCATCGTCATGATTGAAAAGGATCAATTACAATATGGTAATCAAGAACCGAAATGTATATAAATTTAAGTTATATCATTCAAAACATGAAACGGTTTTTGTATCAACATTTTAACATTTCGATGAATGTTAACAACTATTTTCATTACATTAAAATTATACAAGAAAATTATTAAAATTTCAAATCATTTAGATATACCGGGTGTTGAAAAAGGCTGTCTATTTAGTATCGACTGTATTTTTTATGTGTGTTACCTCAGAACTTGCGACTGGGTGAACCGATTTTGATGATTCTATATCTATTTGAAAGCTGGTGCTTCCCTTGTGGTTCCATTTCATTTTGGTCCATTTCTGAAAACGGCATCTATGAGAAAACTATAAAAGTCTTAAATTTGCATTAAGTATGCACGACATGAGTACGAATAACTCAATATCACGCCAACCGATTTCGATGATTCTTTTTTTAGTGACAAATTAGTTAGTGTACTTCAGATTCACTAAAAATCACAAAATTAAAAAAAATTTTAACAAAAAGAAAACCGACTACAAAAGAAAAACTTTTCCAAAACAAATTAATATGCACTAAAAGACTTAGGTTAGATTAGAATAAATGGCTCGTTCGAGGCATTTAGAGGCTTGAGAACCGTATATAGATCTTTTCTATCCAATAACACGACAAGTTTCAAGGACCGCTGAAAAGATTATACAAAAAAGGTTTTAAGAGAAAAAGTTGAGAGTTTTACTTACAGACTGTTTTACTAACAGTCTGTTGAATCTGGGAATCTGTTTTCTTCAGCACTCTAATATTTACAAATAGTGAAAAATAATGCAAAAAGGATTTTCTTTAGTATATCTTTGTACAGGTACAATTTTAAAGAGAGCAAAATTAATATTATACTTAATTCGAGCAAAAAAAAAATTGCTTTATCAAAACTATTTATTTTTTTAATATCCGAAGGTAACAGAAACTTTACATGCAACCATGTATAATCACTAACTGTGGGTAGCATAGCTTCATCGTTCGGGTCATATTTCCCTTCATTAGATGCTTCATATTGTTAGTTGCTTGTTATTGAAATGAATTTTTTATGTTTCATGTGTGTAAAAACATTTAGTTGTAGACACCACTTCTTCAACTTTAACATCATTCATATACAAATTCAACCCTCTAACTAAATTTGGCAGGGCTGTGGCGATGCTATTTTGACATTAAAAGGTTATAAAGAATGCTGAGCAAACGATATTCCAAAAGACATTTCGATACATTGCATAAGTCTATATTTTTTGGGAAATATATAACTAAAAATCATTATCAACAAAATATTTTGTAATAAATAAAGGCCTTGATGTAATGATTGCAATTATTTTGTAAAATTTGTTTTATCAAGTTATTTACACAAAAACTAATTGGATGTAACATAAATACTTAGTTAATTGATTTCGAAATTTTAATTTTAATCAAAATTTTGTGCATAAAATGTTTATAAAATGCTTTTTACTTATTACTGATTCGATATGTTGTGTCCTAGTAATTGCTTCAAAGCATTTCGATGACTTATGCGTATGTGTTTTCGCTCTTTGATTCTTGATAAAGATAACTTTTTTGAATATGCCAACAAAATATTGTTCGAAAGATAATAAAGGTATAAAGAAATATACCTAGATTTTACCGAATATAACCGAAATAATATACCGAAAATTTTTTATCTCTACTGTTATTTTAATTTCAAGTCAAATACTAACATCATCCAAGTTGGAAACTGTAACCGCAAAAGTATGTTTATAAACTAATTATACAGTGATGGAAAAAAGTTCAACGACCCTCATAATACTTTCAAACGGCTCAAGAGGAGTATAATACGGATCATTCAACAGCAAAATCCGCTCAGTCTATTTAGAGGGATAAGAGGGAGGGGAGGTTACGGTTAAGTCGAGTGATAGCTCATTTGAAAGCTTTTGTCAAGTTATACGACAGATTTTGAAAAGATTCGCTAAGACTTGTTTTTACGAACTCACGGTGATTTAAATGTAGTCGGTTTTCTTGTATTTTATTACGTTATGATCTTTGTTTCCCCCTGTTTTTCTTAAGACCCCTGCGTGAGTGGTGTTGTCGTTAAACGATCCGTATAATAGGTCCCTTGAACTTTAGCTCTTTGTATTGCAACATTTAAATGTAATTTGGAGGTTGCCGAACTTTTTCCCATCACTGTATATCTTCAGTACTTCCATAACTTATTAGTATATTTTATAGGTCAACTCTTTCAGCAAATATTTAAATATCTTTGAATATTAAAAGTTTTAGTATTACTTCATAAAGTCTTAATTATAATTATAAGAAGGATTATTTTACTTCGGCAGCATTTACTTATTGACTTAAAGTAATGGCCAACACCATAAACATTATAAATGTGGTTTCACACCTACTTGAGTTTGAACAATAAAATCATTTGTATTATTATGCTTAGAAATTCTATTCTATTATACATGTTATTTTAAAATAATAACAAAATATATTTATAATGATGGCATGTAGCGTTGTGTGGAATGCAAGTAATAAAAATAAACTCAACCGTCACTAAATTTTATTTAAATGTTAGAAATTTTAATAATTTTTCATATTTTTAATATTTAAATAAGTCGTAGCCGTGACTTTAACAGAGTAATTTGCTGTTTCATCAACTTTCTATCCAATTGTTTTAAATTATTTTAATATCAGGTGTTATAATAATAGTATAGAGGCTGGTGTAGCACTTTGAATCAAATTTTTGAGAATTTAAATATTCAACGACTACCAATAAAAAACTTGTGAACCATGATAGATGATGGGTGTGAACTATAGCACAACATCCTAATGTACAATGGTTCACTCTAACTAAGCCGTTCTTCGACAAACTCTGAAGTTAATAACTTATTTCTATTGAATTCTAATATAATTATTGTTATAGGAATGAAAAACCGAAATAATTGTAGTGTAAGACTTGGATAAATATAAAGAGAACTCAATACTTTGAGTTTTATTATAATATTTATTATTCATAACATTATGATTGTTATAAATATTATTGATTATGTTCAATAATATTTTGATATAAATTGATTAACACGTTTTATTAATTAATAATATATACCAACATTGTCAATCAGTCAGTGTGTCTGTTGCCATTCAATCAGTGTTGCACTGTATTCTGCACGTATTCTGTATTATATGATGATTTTATAAACAATGAACAATAGACTTAGGTACAATATTTACACATAACTTGTAATAATTTATATTAATGAATAATGAATGAACTTCACATGTATTTATAAATAAATAGACAATATTTTTTGTTTATAAACATGGAATTTATAAAATAATTGAATTTTACTAATGCTTTTATTAAAATCTAGTTATACCATGTATATGAAATATACCAAGATATACTAAGTTTAGTCCCAAGTTTGTAACACTTAAAAATATTGATGGTCTAAACAAAATTTGGGTATAGGTGTTCATAAAATGACCTAATAAATCCATTTCCGGTTGTCTGTCTGTCCGTCTGTCATCACGATTACTCTAAAACGAAAAGAGATACAAACTGAAATTTTTATAGCGTGCTGAGGACGTAAATAGTAAGGTGGAGTTCGTAAATGAGCTACATACTTCAATTGGGTCTTGGGTCCGTAGGACTCATTTTGTAAACCGTTAGAGATAGAACAAAAACTTAAATGTGAAAAATGTTTCTTATAAAAAAATTAACAACTTTTGTTTGAAGCTTTTTTTCATAAACATCAATGTTTACCCGAGAGGGTGCAAATTGTATAGTATGTATTATACCTACATGAATATCAGTTATGTATGTATGTGTAATGTGATAAGAGTCATCGATACTGGGTATACATGATATTTCAACAACTGAGTCAATTGTTTGTTTTCTGTTAAGTTGTTGTTTCTGCATAGTTGTACACAAAATAAATGCTAGTAGGAAAAATACATTTATTCAAATGTTTAATTGTTTCTGGAGCCAAAAAAAATCTAAGCATACGAAAATTCATACTAATAATAGTTTAATCTGTACCAATTATAGTTTTCTGTTACCTGTGTTAAGCAATAGTTCGGAAAACTTCCCTGCTTTCAAGTCAGGGGCCCTTACAGCTGACTTACTGACAACGATAAAATTTTTATATGAGCCATAAAATTGCAGATTTCAAACAGGCTTTAATTTCACTTACCCGTTCCTTCGTGGTACAACGGGGAAGGTGTGTTTAAAGTAAAGAGCTAAGAGAACAGTCAATGATACAATTTTTGTTTGAAAAATTAATTCGTAAATGTCTTTGTTTTCGCGTAAGAATTCCAGTTTCCCATTTTCTCAAAAACTATTCAAGATAAAGAATCGAAAATTTGTAAGTATCTTTAAATAGTGAATTTATTGACTCTTACTTCTACTATTAATAAATTTCTACTAATACTTATCCAATCCGAAAATATTAAGAGGATCAAAGGGTCAATTTTCGAGGAACAATTTTTGTGTTAAAAAATTAGTTTCAAATCTTGTAGATAGCTCGTTTCAAAGCTTGTAGATTCCAAAAAGGAAAAAAATCTGCCGACATTTTATCCTACTTTTTGATTTTTTTAAATTTATCTTATTTATAAAAATTAATTTATCTATATAGGGTTCTTCAACAATTTATTCAGACAATTGTTTATTTTCTTGTTATATTTAAAAAGAGCATGAAAATTATTATATTTTCCGTTAAATCTCGCACCCTATTGCCAGCATTAGATACTGTGAACGTTATACCATTACGTTTATACCTACCATATACATATTACATAGTACTTACCTACATACTACTTAACTTATGTGTATATAAGAACAGATGCACTTTAAAATGATTCACAATTCGAATATAGTAAGTACACACAGTTTTCTGTAAAGTGAGCATTAAAACACCTGAATGTAAAGTATAATGTACACATATATTTTTATACCCTGTATATATGAAATATATCAAGGTATACTTAGCTTAGTCTCAAGTTTATAACGCTTAAAAATATTAATGCTACGAACAATGTTTATAAAATCTTTTAAAGAGCCCAGAAATTAAATTTGTAAGCGTGAACCTAAAAAATGAGATCGAGTTCATACGCGAGTTCGTAATTGGGTCTTGAGTCCATAGGACCCATTTTGCAAACTGTTAGGGATATAATTTTTGTTTGAAACACTTTTTCGTAAACATCACTGTTTACCCGTGAGGATTCAAATTAGATTAGACCAAATATAGTATGTAAACATTTATTGTGTTGTATCAAGTATACATATATTTCTATACGTGTTTATTAATACATATTATTATTATTTCTGTACGTGTTTGTTTATTACTGTCTATACATGGTATTTCAACAATTAACTCAGTCAGTTGTTTGCTTTCACTTGTTTATATTAGGCGTTAATTCAGTTCAGTTCAATATTGGAATTAATCGACAAATTTTACAATCTATAAATTTAATTTGATTAATTTCAATCAGATAATAAAGATTAATCGATTAATCGTAATTATGATTAATTAAAGTAATAATTAATTGTTAATCGTTTATTGATGAGGTTTTAGAAACACTAAATGAAGAGTAAATATTACAATAAAATCCTGCTATCTAATTCCTTTACTGGTAGTTATTAGTGCTATAAATTCGAAAACTGGGTTGTTCGTAAATTGTATCGGGAATGGGGTTAGTAAATTTAAAATTGAACTGGCATAAGCAGTTGTTAAAAATAAGCCCAAATATTCAAATAAGTAAGTGAATAATTTTAGCATCTCGGATATAGTATGATACGAACTTCTCTACATCTAAGCGAGAATCGATTCTAAGAACTTGTGATTTGTACTCGATATTGACTTGGCGAGGCGATGGCTTGATTTTCTCACATTTATACAAAGAAAAAACGATTCAAGACTTTTCTGACCAGAAAAAAACCAATACTTAGTTATAGGTTAGATTAGGATTAAAAGTTAGACACGCTATAATATGTGCTTTTCTTTCGAAGATCTGTGACTCATTGTGCTATCTTAAATAAAAAACCCATACCATAATATTTTTGGCATCAATTTTTTGTAAAGCTTCGTGCATATCTGGAAATACTTGATTATCACTCATTCAGTTTGAGTACGTAGTTTCCTGCGAGAGAAATAATTTTTTTCCAGAAAAAAAGATAATGTCAGAATAATGCTCCGGTGACATTGGTTCGAAAAACACTTTGTGTAGTTGTGATATTTATTACAAATGTATATATGAATGTTTTATATGTGTACGGATATAAAATTGTAATAACCATAAATAATAACACAGCATGATGCACACATTCACTGTAACACTGGCTGTAGCTTTAGCTTATGTAATATGTGTAGTGCAAAATATACAAGAAAATTGGTACTAAATAATATCACACATATCGTACATAATTCAGCCTCCCACTCTCTCTCTCTTGGCATGGCATCTGTCTCTAAAAGTAAATATTTTGAACGTGAAAATATTTTCATTAAATGTTCAATGCGTATATAAATTATGTTTTAATAATGGTGAAAATATTATACTGTTCCTCGATAGGAAGTCATCTTTTTATAACTTATAAACTACACTTATGTATCTATTATATCAATTGGGTAAGATGTTGTATCTAGATGGTGAAATCTTGGAAAAATTTCTTTAAATATACTTATATTGATCCTACCTAATAGATGTCAAAAATGACCATCGTTAAAATTTTTTTATATATATATATATTATATAGTTATTGAAATAAATACCACGATACTCGAAATAAAATTGTATATTAAGAAATTCTATTTAAAAAAATACAATTAAACAAGTGAAAACAAACAATTGACTGAGTTAATTGTTGAAATACCATGCATAGTCAGTGTTGATTTCTTTATCACATAACACATACATGCATGTGACACATACATAACTGATATTCAAGTATAGTGCATACTATAAAATTTCCGCCTAATTGGCCCCCACACGGGTAAACAGTGATGTTTACGAAAAAATGTTTAAAACAAAATGTTGTTTATTTTTCTATAAGGAACATTTTTTACATTTAAACTTTTGTTCTATCTCTAAAGGTTTACAAGATGGGACCTACGGGTCCGATTGGTCCAAGACCCAATTGACCTATGATGCTCATTTACGAACTTGACCTCACTTTTTACGTCTTGAGTACGCTGTAAAAATTTCAGCTCAATATCTTTTTTCGCTTTAGAGTTATCGTGTCCACAGACGGACGGGCGGGCGGACGGACGGACAACCGGAAATGGACTAATTAGGTGATTTTATGAATACCTATGACAAAATTTTTTTCCTAGCATCATTATTTTTAAGCGTTACAAACTTGGGACTAAACTTAATATACTATGTATATTTCATATATACATGGTATAAAAGCATACAACAGACTTACATGTCATAAAATATCGATATTTCGATTGAAACGCAATCATCGTCAGTAGCAAAATTTATTCATATAATACATTACAAACATTTTATATAAAATTAAAAAATTAAAAATAAATAAGCAAAACTATATATTTGTTAAATATATAGTCATTGTTTTTAAAATATATAAATATATAACATATATTAATATATAAAATATATTATTGTTTTTTATGAATTTCTAAGAATAAGTAAGTGAAGTATAAGTAGGAATAAGAAATCTTATTGACTCCAGGTTATTAAGAGAAACGTGTAGGGATTTCAATGTTTTAATTCTATGATGCCCTTCCTTAAAGCAAACTGTAACGATTATATGTCGAAGAGAACACCAGCATCAGCAGCTGTAATCGATGGGTTTGAGACTTCTGGGTACATTAATCTTGATTCACATTTTTGTGATTCTTATCGATACTTGTTTAATTTTAAAATTCACTGTGTTGAGTTTTTACAGTGCTATAATCAGAGACAATTTCTGTTATGATTTTTAATACTTGGCTTTAAAAAAAACATAAATATTGATTCTACTTCTTGGCATTACTCCTTCCCCTATATGTAGTATATCATATGAGTAGATATAACTGAACTATTTACTTTGTGCCTTTATTTTATATAGATACCTGATATTTCGGCTGAGATAAAAGGCTGTGAGTTACCATAAAACCTATATGAAATAATATTGTATTAGGCCCCAACGTTTGCATGGAAAATAATAAATACAATGGAAAACTAAACTTCAAAAATCACATTTCTCTATAATATTTTTATTTTCCTTGCACCATTCAGGGAAATTAATTTCCAAAACGTATATTAAAGTGCTAAATATGAATCACTTGGAATTAATTTATAGATGAAAGTTTGATATGGAAACCAAATGACTTTCAATGGTGACTTTACCCGGTATTGTAATAAAGCCGTAAGTCAAATTATGGTCTAAATTACGAGCTAATTAGTGAAAATTGCCTAGCTTAAGCACAAGTATAGTTTAATGAATTTAAATTAAAGGACTTCACAAAATAAGATACGAAAATTTCTAACTTAAAAACCACCTAAAACTTAACCACCTAAAATACTTTTTGAATCATTCTGACCAAAAGCTCTGAGGACCACAAAACTTGTTAAAGAATTTTCGAGCTACGGACGATCGAAGTTACACATATATTATATTTATAATACCTATATCGCTAGGAAAATGGCTTTCTGTGAAATTCTTTCAAACTGCATCCAAAATCTTCTTTGGACCGTTCTGGTCAACAGCTCCCACAGCCATAACATTTTAATAGGTAATTTTTGAGCTATGTGCTATATAGTTATAATGAATGTGTAGCTTTGCCTACCGTAGCTCATCCGTAGCTCGATAACTACCCGTTACAAAATTATATGGCCATAGAGCTTTTTATCAAAACAATCCGAAGAACATTTTGGGCGATTTGAAAAACTTTCACAAAAAACCATATTTCTAAAAATAAAGGTAATATATATATAATATATGTGTTTCTTTGATATCCCGTATCTCGAAAACTACTAGTTAAAAAGTTTTGTGTCGGTGAGACCTTTTGATTGGAACGATCTGGGGAACATTTTGGGGGTGGTTTGAAAAAGTTTCACAGAAAGCTTTTTCCTATCTTATAATCCTTTGAAACTTAAAGAAAGTACCAAGTTAAACAATAAATTCTCTGCTATTTGAGAATATTAGAAACTGTAAATTATTATATCGAGCAAGTGTCATGAATTTACTTGATATTTGTGTCGAAAATGTTCAAATAAAATTGTAACATTTATTTTAATTGTAAATCTAATATGCTACTCAAAGAAGATATTGAAGAGAAAATTGGTTGCCACACAGTGAATTTAACGAGAGAATTGATAATACAATCATATATATATATACAGGGTGCGTCATAATAAATCCTTATTTCTATTTTTAAAAGACAGATGTTAATCGAGACTGAAAACAATGGCGAGAATAGCAACATTCCGAATTGGCATAGAAATTGAATAGCTAGTCCAGCAATACCATGTCACTTTAACCCAGTTAGGACCTTCACCATTTCTTGATAGTATTTTATGAAAGTTTTAAGCCCTTTAGAGCCAAAGTATTAGCAGTTTTTTTTCTCTGAATCTTTTTGATTGAGATGGAGTACTGAAATGTGAAACATTTTAGGATGATAACATACTCTTAGATCCTCAATTCTAAACTACTTTTCATAATTTGACAAATGAGGTATCGTTAAAATCGTCTTGATCGTCCACTGGTTAAAGGCTATGTCACATTAAATTGAATACGGCTCCCTCTAGAGGACATAAAGCTATGATAGTGCTTGTTATTGTGTTCTGTATGTTATACTTTCTCACGAAATAATAACCCCGAAATGTTTTAAATAAAATAAAGTCTGAAAACTAAAAGCCCGACAATTAAAGTATAACGCTCCTAAAAGTATGAAAAAAAGAAAATACTTTCATATGAAATTGTTTTGATAAGTAAAATCGTCATTTCAGTTTTCCACAGGACCGAAAAGAGGTCCCCCTACAGAAATGACGATTTTATTTATCAAAACAATTTCATATGAAAGTATTTTCTTTTTTTCATTCTGACCAAAAGCTCTGAGGACCACAAAACTTTTTAAGGAGTAGTTTTCGAGCTACGAACGATCAAAGTTACACATATGTTATATTTATAATACCTATATCGCTAGGAAAATGGCTTTCTGTGAAATTCTTTCAAACTGCATCCAAAATCTTCTTTGGACCGTTCTGGTCAACAGCTCTCACAGCCACAAAATTTTTTAATAGGCATATAATTATAATGAATGTGTAGCTTTGCCTACCTCGATAACTACCCGTTACAAAATTATGTTGCTATGAGAGCTTTTTATCAAAACAATCCGAAGAACATTTTGAGGTGATTTGAAAAAGTTTCACAAAAAACCATTTTTCTGAAAATAAAGGTAATATATATATAATATATGTGTTACTTTGATATCCCGTAGCCTGAAAAGTACTAGTTAAAAAGTTTTATGGCTGTGAGACCTTTTGATTGGAACGATCTAAAGAACATTTTGGGGGCGGTTTGAAAAAGTTTCACAGAAAGCTTTTTCCTATCTTATAATTCTTTGAAACTTAAAGAAAGTACCAAGTTAAACAATAATTTCTCTGCTATTTGAGAATATTAGAAACTGTAAATTATTATATCGAGCAAGTGTCATGAATTTACTTGATATTTGTGTCGAAAATGTTCAAATAAAATTGTAACATTTATTTTAATTGTAAATCTAATATGCTACTCAAAGAAGATATTGAAGAGAAAATTGGTTGCCACACAGTGAATTTAACGAGAGAATTGATAATACAATCATATATATATATATATATATATATATATATATATATATATATATATATATATATATATATATATACAGGGTGCGTCATAATAAATCCTTATTTCTATTTTTAAAAGACAGATGTTAATCGAGACTGAAAACAATGGCGAGAATACCAACATTCCGAATTGGCATAGAAATTGAATAGCTAGTCCAGCAATGCCATGTCACTTTAACCCAGTTAGGACCTTCACCATTTCTTGATAGTATTTTATGAAAGTTTTAAGCCCTTTAGAGCAAAAGTATTAGCAGTTTTTTTCTCTGAATCTTTTTGATTGAGATGGAGTACTGAAATGTGAAACATTTTAGGATGATAACATACTCTTAGATCCTCAATTCTAAACTACTTTTCATAATTTGACAAATGAGGTATCGTTAAAATCGTCTTGATCGTCCACTGGTTAAAGGCTATGTCACATTAAATTGAATACGGCTCTCTCTAGAGGACATAAAGCTATGATAGTACTTGTTATTGTGTTCTGTATGTTATACTTTCTCACGAAATAATAACCCCGAAATGATTTAAATAAAATAAAGTCCGAAAACTAAAAGCCCGACAATTAAAGTATAACGCTCCTAAAAGTATGAAAAAAAGAAAATACTTTCATATGAAATTGTTTTGATAAGTAAAATCGTCATTTCAGTTTTCCACAGGACCGAAAAGAGGTCCCCCTACAGAAATGACGATTTTATTTATCAAAACAATTTCATATGAAAGTATTTTCTTCTTTTCATACTTTTAGGAGCGTGATTCTTTAATTGTATATTTCAGATGAAAATATTTTCTTGTTTTCATACCTTTAAGACCGCGATTCTGTAATTGTCGGGGTTTTAGTTTTCGAACTTTATTCTATTACGACTGTCTTAGTGAACTGTTTTAAATTTGACTTAAATGAAAATATGATAACAGGAAAGAATCTAATATTTTCCGCCTTATATAACTTATTAAATTTGAATTTAATAACGAATAACTTGATTGGTCTATTTACGTATTTTTTACAGATTTAATAAAAATTTTTTACTTTACGAATATTGAATCATATACATTCATATTTCAAATAGAAAAATTTCAACAGAAAAATAAAATGCCAACTTCGCTATGAAAGTTGAATGTTGACTGGCGGGGGTAGGTAAGTAGACAAGTATAACGTTATCTTACTATTTTCACAAAGAGAATTTACAAATATTGTATTAAAAGTAATTGAATGTGACATGAAACTCTTTGAAATAAGAAACAAGGTAACCACTTGCTATATAATAATATTCAGAAATGCGACTTGATTAATATATTATGAATTCATGAATAACAAAATAACATTTATAATTCATTTTGATTTTGTGAAATTATTTATCAACTTGAAAATAATATCAAGAGAATAACAACAATCATTTTGAAATGAGATTATATTATTATTAAACTATAAACAAAGTCATTGTTACCTACCTACTATGTCTCATGTAAAAATATAATCCATGACAAAAGTTTATTCTTTTAATTTATATTGAAATATTAAATTTTAAACTTTTTTGTATATTAACCCCGGATAAAAAATAAGATTTTAACATCACAAAACCACTACGTACAGCGTATACGCTCTTAAATCTTAAAAATTGGAAGGGGTGAGTGCGACCCCTGTAGTCCACACGGCTAACTTCCCAGAGTGGGAAAAAACATTTGAAAAAGGTCTTGTTAGGCTTCATAGATTTTTCTTCGAACATGTATGCAACTTATGCTGGAATTATCATTATCTCATAGATAAATGATGTGTTTTATCCACTTTTCAGATTCTGTTTGTTCTAGTTTTTTGATGAACCATTAAAAACCGGCTAAACTAATTCTGCTAGAAACTCTTTCAGTTCATAATACGTGATTACTCGTAGAATAAGCCAATCACGTGTTAATGTCATAACTGGTTCGCGAGATAATCGAGATGAAAGAATCCGAACGAACATACGCACATACGTACACACACAAACAGGCATCACATTGAAAAGGTTTGGATATGCGGATATTGCGGCCTTAAAACTGCGGGAATATGTAAAACTGGAGATTTTCAAAATCGGCCCCATTAAATTAACTTCCTCTGGGAAGTTAAAAATCGACTAACTTTACGTGGAAAACTTAATCGTTGTGTTATATGTACAACTGAAAATTTCTCAGGCTGTGATGCCTCTTATCGAGTCAGCATCAACCTCGAATTTTCAATATTAAATGAGTTTTTAAAAGATAGTACTTTTTTTAAGCGCACGGCTGTAAAAAGAAATGTAGACCGTGAATCGGTAAAACAACGTGACGTCAATACATTGGAATGTTACGTAACTCAAAACTCCGCCCTTTGTCTTCTTCTTGTCACTATCTATTATTAACAATAACCACTCTTTCACCCTTTCACAGATAGCGCTCATGTACTAAAATTTAACAAGAGTTATATTTTCCATTCTCAGGTGGCGCTAGTGATCTAAATTTGGAAAAGAATCCATGTACCGAATTAATTTTAAATACAACTTTTTTAAAGCGAGTTGTTTTTGAAAATGTTACCCATTTTCAGTGGGTAAAAATTTATAAACAACATTTAAAAAAAATCAGTTTAGTTTTTATATAAAAATTTGTATAATCTTTGAAAATATTCATTTTATTTACTAGCTGATTTGACTACGTAAAGGATTTCTGATCTACTTTAAATGGAAAAAGCTATACCGGTTATAAAAACGATGATTTCACTGCAGATAACTGTAAGATACTTGTTAGTATAAATGCGTATCTAGAATTCTCATTGATAATCAACCCAAGTAATTAAGTTTGTAAGGAAAAATCATAGTGGAACGTTACAATATGAACACCCATTACACAAACAAAGATAACCATAAGATTGTTTTCTTTGTCATCTTGTTCGTTGTCTGTTGATTTATGATTGTTCAGTGTTATATAATCAAACATATATACAAGTACACGTACTACGTGTACGAAGTACGAACTTTGAGAACGCAATTGGTGTGTGCAAGAAACGATGTTGTATGACACACAACGAGGATATTCAAGATGGTGGAATGATGTTAAGGGTGTGAAAGAAATCACCATCAACACCATTGAACTCTCAGTTATGCTCCCTCATATCTACCTACAGTATTTTGTCTTCGAATGAGAGCTGGCAGTCTAGCTGGCTGGCAATGATTTTTTATGGGCGATTCTACGTTCAAAGATCTTTTATATTAGGGAAAAATACAATAAAATTTAATTTATAATAGCTGAATTCATTTATTCTAAGATGGTTAATAAGTCTTCTTTTATATTAAGTCAGGGGAGTTAAGGGCAGTTAAAAAAACATTTGGTTATAGAAAATTCTGATTTCAAATTTATTAAAAATTTTTTGTAATCTCATATCTATTCAGTTTGAAAAATCGTGTGTATTGACTTATATAATTTTATAGTTTTTGTTTTCGTATTTTTTATGTACTTCATCCAAGAATCATATGCATTGCACATCCTAAACCAAATAACTTTAGGAGTAATACTCTGGAGACATTTGACCATAGTATCGGGTGTCGACATTCCTACCTATGTTTTTCATTAGGTTTGCACAAATGTAAATACTGGAATTGTTTCTAACAAAGCTATAGCTGTATACCTCTCCCTTCCTTTCATAGGTCCTATTTTATGGCATGTTCTGTAGAATGTATGTATTGCTAAGAAAAGAATTGATAAAAATGGAACCGAATTGAAAATAGACCGGGGCAAGAGAAATTTCACGGCTAATTTGTGCAAGATACGCCGACATAAGTTGTCCCATAGTGAAACGGGAATAATTACAAAACAATTTAAAGCTTTCAATGAAATTCATTTCGCTTACCATAGAATCACCCTTAGGTTTCAAACTGTCTGTGTATTTATGTATGTGTACGTCCTATAGAGACGGAAAACGGAAGAATAAAATACTGTAACACTTTTCTTTTATTCAACATGGTTGGGGAAGATGTGTTACCTAGAATCAAAATTTACATTGTATGTTTTTTAAAACTATATAGATTAAAATATCACAATTGAAATTACAACGTCATAATGTACCATGGCTCACACCTTAATGAACCTAGAGACACCCGTACCGATTGTACTTCAAGGTGTTCTTTTCAGCATTTAATCGTTACAGTTCACTCTAGAGAAAATAATTATACAATATGTATGAAACTTTGAGAACACTGTTCTTTTTGCATTTCTGTTGGTAATTTTAGGATTAATTTTTTTTTTTTCATTTTTTCTTGCACGATACTGTTTGCATATCTATGCATTGGTAATTCTGAAAAAATATATTAATTTAAGAACTCAAATACTTATTTTATCGTTTAAAGAATTAAATATTATAGCTACTTTCACTCTATACTTTATTGTAATATTAGTTCAAAAAAGACATACTATTGATTTAGTAGTCAACCCAATAAGTGCGTATACTACCGACAATTTGTTAAATCAGGATATTTAATATGACATAACATAAAATTTCCTTGTATTTACTTTAAATAATCGTTATTATGTTTAATTTCTGATAGCTCACAACTAAATTTTTTTAAATGAAAAAACATAAATTTTGGACAAAACATACAAATTGGCAGATTGTAAAATATTTGTATTGCATATTCTCAAAATTCATGGCAAGCTGAATTGATTAAAATAGTTTTAGTTTCCTAGGTAACCTACATGTCGATAACGATCGGTATGGAACATTGTTCCAAAAATTTACTCGGAAACAAAACAAGATCGGCAGTCTGTCCTTAGCCTACCTAGAAACTATAGAAGATTCAAGAAATATTTAAGTCTAGACACTATATCTTACCCTACTATATGTATGATTGGTATGGTGTAGTTAAGCCTAGCTCTACATTCTACGTGTAAGCAGCCAAGCAATGTGTTTACTATGGTTACTCGTTTATGTCAAGTTACATGAACGTACAATTTAATTTACGATTAATTACAAACTTAAATTAAATGTCCAGTTTTTAATTATTGTTTTTGAGTATTTATAAAACATTATTATTACGTATTCTCTCTATATATATGTATATTATTCATGAATTTATACTCTAGAAAGGGCTCTAAAAAAAGAGCACGAGTACAGCTCATTAAATTATTATGAAATATGAAAACTTAAAATATTCGTTAATGGTAAACGCGTGTAACGTATAGAAGGAATACTCAAGAGTATTTGTAGTATAGAATGGTAGTTACAGGCGTGAATTATTAAATTTTAAATTATTAGGCAATGTATCCTGAACAAGATAAGAAAGAAAGAAAGAAGTTACCGAGAAAAATTTCCTACTAAAGTTGTCTTATTGTAATTTGTAGACTTTATAGCAATTCGCTATATATGATGGATGAATCTTCTTCTGAAATAAATGTTGAAGTCCCCGAAATTAGAAATAAGCCTTTAAAGTAATAAGTTGGGTTGTTTAATGTACCTAATAACAAGAATAATCGAGCCAAAGGTGTTAAGATAAAAACTTTATATTTCAATATAAATTCTGCATCCATGCTCGCTTTAGTGCGGATTGAGAAAAAAAAATTATATATATTAAAATTAGATGGGTTTGACAGTTATATAACAGTTGAATCTATCTTAGCAATTCGTTACATGTGTTTTTACATTACAATAGTTTCACAATTTCAATGGAACGAATTCCTTTCAACAAGAATATTAATCTATTCGTTCAATATTTTATTGAACTGTATCAAAGAATTTGATTGTTTGTATAGTATTGTTTTTTCAGTACGCGATATAGGTACTTATACACCTAGCGATGTGCGAGTGTTAGCGGTATAATGGTATAAAAAAACTATACGTTGGTATACAAAATGTTAATAAACCTTACTATTTCTTCATTTTGTATTTTTTATTGCAATCTAACATTTATAAGTAGGCATTCTATTCAGAAACGTCACAATATTCGTCTTCAATTCATCTTTGACTTTTTCTTCCATCTGAATTTGGTTTTTTTGCACAGAAAATCATTATTTTCTTTTAAGGAAAGTGGATATAATGGTGATTCAAGGTTTGTAGGTGCTGGAAGGGAATGGAAATTCCACATTTTTAAACGTTTTTAAATCATTTTTCTAATAAGAAAATGCCGGATTCGAAAAATTGATAGAGTTAAAAACAAATGAAATGACATAGTATATCTCGAGTAAAACCAAATTTCAATGCCCTGTCAGCACCTGCACTATCCTATTTTAATGCTTCAATACATTATTGCCTATTTATCAGAATCCTAACCTATGGGAATTTCACACAAAAATACTCACTGTAATTTATTCAGCAGTGGTAATATTACTAATTTACCCACAAACACCATAATCGATCATTATATTCATTTACTGCCAATAATGGAACACATAACCTTGCTGAAATTTTTCGGGTGAAATAACCCACCAGGCATGTTGAAAAAGGTACTCTTATATGTACCTGGATCATTAGTGAAAGAGGCAGCAAAATGGTGCGTTATTGTTGGTAGCTCAGGAGTGTCGAAGATCTGAGGGCGACCCTATTTCTTGCTCACACATTCATTAAAGCGACAAAACGTTATTAGAATGCGCTATCTATAATGACCAAGAAAACTTAAACTATTTTAAACTGCTCAATCAATAAAATACTTATGTACTGTTCACTTAAATACAAAACCTGATAATTTCGCTCATAATCGCATGGTTTCTTCCATGTCGGCATAACCAGTTTTGGCTGTGTTTGGAACGTAGCACACTAGGAACGTCTTTTTTTCTCCACCGTAGAAGTATTTAATGTTATGTAATACATGAAGATTTCTTAATTTTCTAATAGACAGCAGGAAATTGGTTGTATATATAAATTTATGTGGAAAAAACACAATGTATTTTCAATCGAATATAGGAGTACTGTAAAATAATAAACAATAAATAAATACAACAAATAGAGATCGACACAAAAGATTTCATTCCTTTACTTCATAACAAAAGGATGATCAAAAAACAGAGTGGTATAAAGTCAATCTGATTATTGATTTAAAATTAACGATTAAATAGCTAACCATGATTAACGATTAAAATTAGGTAATCCTAATCGTTATTATGATTTTAATCATTAATCGTAATAAAAAGTAAAGATTATACTAGTTTGAGATTAATGCGATCCATTAATAATATGAGATCCATTGAGTAATAGTCAAATAAATATAACTTACTAATCCATATTAGTATATCGTAAGTGAATACTGAGTAAATATGAAAAATCTTTCGACCTAAGTGGATCTCGTACTATACTTCAGCGTAGGATTTTACCCTAATTTTTGTCGGTACCAACTGGCTGACCTTATTTTTCACAACTGCTCATATTGGTTGGATTCTATATTGCATTACTCACATTTCTTATACAACCGATTGAAGATACCAAAAAGAACGCAGTATTTGATTCCTGCAACTTGTGCAGTAAAGTTTTGACAGTGAAAAACAAACACAGCCTGAAAGCTAAGAGTTTAGGATTCTTGTATATTATCGAAGGCTACACGAGATTTCAATATTTCATAAAATTTGAACAGATCAATTAAATAAAAAAAGCTTTTAACAAAAAGAAAACCGACTTCAAAGGAAAACTTTTCCAAATTAAATTAATATGCACTAAAAACTAAAAAAATAACGACAATATAATGTAGTTAAAATTATTGTTATTTTTGGAGTCAGTGTCAGCCAAGCTAATGTAGCAAACTGTTCTGCCAGAGTTGTTTCCTTGGCTGACACTCCAAAAATAACAATAATTTTAACTACATTATATTATCGTTATTTTTTTACTTTTTAGTGCATATTAATTTGTTTTGGAAAAGTTTTTCTTTTGAAATCGGTTTTCTTTTTGATAAAAGCTTTTTTTATTTTGTGATTTTTAGTGAAAATTTGACGATCATGCGATGAAATTTTTGAACTTATTATCTACATACCCAGGGAAGAGTTTGCACCAAGAAATAATTTTAGAGTTAAGTTAAATTTTGTAATTTATTTTAATTCTAAGTACGTCTTTTAGGTAAAGGATGTAAAAACTCTTTATTGTTATGAAAATTACTTGCTGCGTTAATTTTGAAACACTCTTTACAATATACACATTCAATTCGATATTTTAAACATTACAATGAAAATAAACGTAAAGTTATTCAACCTTATAATAATAAATAGAAGGATTGATTTATATTAATCTTCATATAAATAATAACTCAAATAGATCAACTATGAAGCGCATGAAAACAAATGTATTTAATAAGAAATAACTATTTATAGCTTAAAGTACATTACATATAGAAATACATATACATCCACCCACAATCCATCGCATCAGCTGTACTTGCGAGTGTATGTACGAGGAGAAAATATTCATAGTGTAGACATATAGTACACGAAAACGTACAATTTATACATATGTATGTCTTTTAGCTATAGACAAAATGTAATCAGTTCATCATTGTAGTGTCTGATTAAAAGGTAAGCTTTGTAGGTTTACTTAAACTATTCACAAGTGAATTTTGTGATTATTCACAAGTGAAAAAAACCCCCGACGAATTTTTCGGGTACGATACCCTAAACTCGCATTTGAAACATATATAAGAACACTTTTCATGAAAGAAAAGTGTTTTTGAGGATTGCCGCCAAATTTTCAGTTTTTTCGGATACGGAACCTTAAACTTGTGAAACATAGCTAAGACATTCTCCATTAAATAAACTTTCAAATGAAAACAAAAAAATTAAAATCGGTTCATCCTTTTAGGCGCTACGATGCCACAGACAGACACACACACATAACGGTCAAACTTATAATACTCCTTTTTTTAGTTGGGGGGTTAATAAATATAAAGAAATGAAAACAAACAATTTACTGAGTTAATTGATAAAATACCTTGGCATACAAAATTTTGAATGTCAGTGCATGCATGATTTTTTATAAATTAGAAGAGTTTAAAAAACCAACACAATGGCCTTTGGGTTGCCATTTATTAAAAAATAGAAAGTATTTTAATAGAAAGAATTTTTCTAGAATTTTGTTTCGTTTTTCGTGGATGGCTCACTACCACCAGTTGGAGATACCTGCAAATTTTCAATTTCTCATCTTTTATAGTTCTGGAGGGAAAGCACACAAAAGTGTTAATTTGGGCTTTCACGGGTAAACAGCGATGCTTATGAAAAAAAAAATTCAAACAATAGTTGAAATTTTTTTATAAGGATCATTTTTTATATTGAAACTGTTGTTCTATCTGTAACGGATTAGAGATGTAATCCGTTACAGATAGAACATTTTCGATTTCAGCTTGATTTTCAGCTTTTATGAACACCTATACCAAAACTTTGTTCTTATTATCAATTTCTAAGCGTTTTAAACTTGGAACTAGAAATCTTATACCTTCATACGTATTTCATATGTACAGGGTATAAAAAGCTCTCTTGACACTATGTTTTTAAATCACACTTAGATAGATATTTCCAAGTCAAAATTCAAGAAGAGCTCTATGACTTTTTTCCTATCCAATCTGCTGTACTACAGGGCAGTGCTCAGATTTATACCTCGGTCTTACTAGCTGAGGAAAAAACACTTCAGTTGCAAGAAATAATTATAGATTATCATTAAACTATTCAGAAAGCTCAGCACACTGTACAAATTGTCCAATACACTTGCTCTGAAAACGCTAATCGAAATAAACAATACAATAGAAGTAGAACTATCCCAATCATTGGTTTTTCGAATCGCTAAGAAATTTTATTATCTAAATTCTGTCTTAGTTAAATTTGAATATTGGGCGTCCGACACTCATCGCCTTTTATTGCTGCTTTATTCCTAAAAGCCAATAACTATGGATCATTGCATCAATCCCACCAAGTAAATATAAAAAATTGTCAAAAGTTGAAGATTCAGGGTCCATTATTTTTCATGAATTATTCGTTTGCATTTTTGTTTTTCTTAAGTGCCAATAAAACTTCGAAGCTTTGGTCTTTTTAATCAAAAGTTTTTATTTTGACTAGACATTTAAATAAATATAACATTTTATCAACTTCCTTTTGTGAATAAACATTTTAATGGCTTGGATTTATGATTGGACGTCTGACGAAGCTTATGAGCTATGATATACTAGTTAGATATAGAAAAGATGATAGATCTATTTCCACATATAATAGATACCTATAGATAATAACAGACGAATCGCTTCAAGATAAAAAGAAACGAGTTATTTGTTTGTCAAGTGTGAAATTGTACCACAATATAAATGATAACTTAGCAACACACAAAAATTAACAATGTCAGAAGTATGGGAGTAATAATTTTCAAATTTTGTGATGAAATAAAAGGTAAAAGTAAGTCACTAGTGGCCAAGACAAGGATTATTTCTGTATAAAATCGTTAATAATAAATTGGCTGTACATAGTCGGTGTAGTACTGAAGTCGTGTGAGTGTGACCCTTGTAGTCCACACGACTAACTTCCCAGAGTGGGAAAAAACATTTGAAAAAGGTCTTGTTAGCCTTCATAGATTATTCTTCGAAAATGTACTGCAGCTTATGCTGGCAGGATCATTATCTCCATAGATAAATGATCTGTTTTATCCACTTTTCAGATTCTGTTTTTCCAGTTTTTTCATTACCATTAAAAAACGACTCAACTAATTCTTCTGGAAACTCTTTCAGTTCTTAAATACGTGATTGCGAGCCGAATGAGCCCAGTCACGTGTTAATATCATAACTGGTTCGCAAGATAATCGAAGCGAAATAATCCGAACGAACATACGTACACACTCACACACACACACAGGCATCACATTGAAAAGGTTTGATTCGGATATTGCGGCTTTGAAACCGCGAAAATATGTAAAACTGGAGATTTTCAAAATCGGTCCCATTACATTAACTTCTCCTGGGAAGTTAATAAGTTTTCTTAAATGAAGCTTTTTAAGAATCATAGTCGAAGTTATAGTGCCGTTGATTCATGCTATTGACTTATAGTTATTCAGCGGTCAATCTAGAAATAAAATATTTTGACTTGAAAATATGAATTACTGTTACAAAAATTTTGAAAAATTAAAAAATACTTCAGACAAGAGGAGTATTTTTACGTATTTCAAAATAAACGCGCACTATAATTAAAAATCATAATTATGGCGAAGCCGTACATCTGTATAATATTCTATGTCTATATAAAGTGGCCAATAAAAAGGTTCCAATAAAATTCGATAGTTAGAGTCTTCCTTAGTAGGATTGTTCCATAGTTTACTCGAAAGTGGCAATTTAAGTAATTGGTTTCATCTTCTAAAAAAAGTATTATAGTGATCTTCATTTTTTTAAATTTCAATTAAAAGTTTTACTCAGATTATCATGACTCTATTGATATAAAGTTTTCCTTTCCGATTTTTCTTCTTGTTAAAATATGAATTACATGCAAAAAATGTTGAAGTTTTGCTACAAATCCTAAATAATCATAAAACAGAGAACAATAATACTTTAAAAAAAAAACACTGTTCCGTAACAACAATCAATCATTTAAGAAAGAAAGCATTTTCAACGAGAGATATATCTCATCACTTCTGTAACTGGTGAAGTGATTATACTAACATAAAGAATACGATAAAACTACATATATAAAATTGATTCAAAATATCCAATAAATGAAAGTAAATATATTTTAGAATAATTTACTATCATTTAATTCAGAATTTAGTGAGAAGTAATTAGACAATGCACTATATAAATTTATGAACCGAAATGTGATATCTTACTCCCAAGAAGAGAGAACAAAATATTTTTCCCGATTCTTGAATTAAAGTAGGTGTTTAACGCAATTGCACTGTTTTTACATGCTTTTATTATAGAGCTTTTTTATCTCACGCACCAGGATATCTAACATTCTGGAATATGATCGTAGCATACTATTTTAAAAAACAATGAAAAAACCAAGATTAAAGCCATCAAGAATTTGTTGGTATCTCTTCTTCGCAAAGAAACTTTAGTATGGTGTTCTTGTGGCAAACATAGTATATAGGGCCATTCATTAATTATATTGGCATAATTTTTTGCGATTTTTACTCAAAGAATATGTGGTTAAAATTTCAGCATAGGTATCCATGGAAATTTTTGAGAAAAAAGTAATTGAAAATCGATATAAAATACATTGGCTCATCTTTAACAAATGTGGGAAGAAAGTTTCATGCATTGGCTCAGTAGAGATACAACTACGAGTCCAGACAATTCTCAATCCAAAATTATGATAATGGAAGGAAATGGAACAGTTGTAACTTCTGTATATAATTCGAAATCTTTTCCATGCATTTAGTTTATTTAGTTTGGTTTATACATTATGTATAATTTATTACACTCTATGAAGAAATATTAGATATATTTTTGATTATCAATTATAGGTATAATAGATTATATCAGATTGATAGACGATTGAAAAAACAAATTAATGCATTAAATCATGGATAAAATATAAAACATTTACTATAATATATGTAAGTATGCTTAAACAAAGAACGAAGCACAGGCTATACAGATAAATATTATAGGGTAAAGTGTTTTACCATGGAAACAACGTACTTTGAATCAACCTTCTTATAATATTTAATCTATCCATAAACAAGTAAAATTTACAAAGTTAAAAAAAATTTGTCCTCGCCATATTTTTCGGGTACGGAGCCCTTAAGTCGCATTTGAAACATATCTAAGAACACTCTGCATTAAATTGCCTTTTTCCTTACAGCCTTTTCCAAACTGAGCCGATTTTGAAAATCATCATCAATTTTTAGTTTTTTCGGATACGAAATCCTAAGTTGCACTCGAAAAATAGCAAAGAACATTTTCCATTAAATTACCTTTCAAACAAAATAAAAAAATAAAAAAAAGGTGCATCCGTTTAGGCGCTACGATGCCACAGACAGATAGACTCACAGACGTACACACTAACATAAAAAACTCATAACTCCTCCTTTTTTTAGTTCGGGGGCTAAAGAGCGGCTAAATAGAGACAAAACTAACTTACCACAAGGCAATCAACAGAGAGATTGGTTGCCCATGTACTTTTGTTGTCAAATAAAATAGAAATACAATTTTTTTTAATGCAAAATGTAATAAATCTTTTATTGTTCATTTATTGGGCTGCTATGTATTGTGGCTTAAACAACATTCAATCTGAATTGTCTAGCGGTGAGTCTTTCAGTTTTATGGTATACAGTTTGAAATTACGGACCGTCATATACCTTTGATTAAACAATGTACTGTAACACTGATCAATGATCATAAGTATAGCTGAAAAATATTTTATTATTTTGGCCTTGTTTGTAGTAAAAATGCCAAAAAAAATCCATATTCCCACTTTGAGGCGGTAAAACAAATGGAAGCTATTACTAGCTACTCAAGATGTCTAAAAGAGAAACTTGAAGGGTGTTTCAATGTATTAAACACAATTACTTCAGGTATAATCGGTTTTGGTGACTCAAAGTACATAAGGGTGTGATTCATGGTACATTACGGTCCTGAATCATGAATTTAATGCGATATAAATATAAAGTTTATCGATCACTATTGAAATTTCGAACTAACAAAAAAATATGTGGTATATAGGTAGGACTAACGTGGCTAAGGAGGGGTGTTTTCCATTGGTATATTTATTATTGTTATATGCGACAGTAAATTATTATCCAAGGTACGATACTTTTTCCTCTATAGAATAGGTTGGTACTTTTACAATACTCACTCTTTAGTCTAAAGTACTTTAAAGTAGATACAACAAAATGTAAAAGAAAAGAAAACGATTTGTATTTTATATATTTCATATAGAATTAAATGAAGAGGAATCAAAAGAAAATACCACCGAACATTTCCTTCCTGACTTAAGTAGTCTTATGTATGTTTGTATGTATGTTTGTATGTATGTATGGATGGATGTATACCATATCTATCTAAATGTGTTGTTGCTTATCTGTTTTTATCTTGTTTAGCTATTTACAAAAGAATGTTATTATAAAGGATGTTCTATTTAAATTGTTCAAAGGTTTTTTATTTTTACTATTTTGATTGTTTCTCTTTGATTTTGATTTAAGATTGATTTGTGATTGAGTTAAAAATTTTGCTATTTATAGATAGATATACAATCCATTATTGATAAAAGTTAATTTATACGTCTTTTATTAAATAAGGTTTTTTCAACTAATTGTAAATTTACGAAAAATTACTTCTTTCGATTAATGGTGAAATTTAAAAACCTAAAATCATATTCTAATAATATAATTAGTCATATATGAAATAAAATCATTTTAAAAAGACCAAAAGTTGTCGTGGGACACCCGGTAGGAACTATATTCCTTTTGTACCTTGATACATTATAAATGTAGCGCATACTTTTTTTCTTTACAAAATATTTTTCTGAAAATTTAAGGTCTTAATTTCAGAAGTCAATTAAACTAACTTTAAATTATCTCTGTTTTCTTTAACTTCTGATAACTTTCACAACACAAGTTTTTTAAATGATAAAACAAAATTTTGACAAAAAATATAAATTGACAGTTTTTCAAATGCAAAAGATTTTTGCATTTTCTCAAAGTTTATGGCAACCTGAATCGATTGAAAAAGTTTTAGTTTCTTAGGTAACCTAGTCGTTTTTTGGTGACTGTTCTAATAATTTTAGAAAGTATAGCTTATGCCGATAATCACCTACAAACTTCCAACACTAATCAGAACGTATTTACGTCACTGCATTCATAAACACCTTCAAAAACAACTGTTTTTCAGGTGTAGATGCGCACAGATAAAATAAACTAATTAAATAAGCATTATGGTGTCAGTATATGCTCTATAGCCATCGTCATATAGTATCAATTTAGCTATAAAAGAAGCACATACCTAATTTAAATATTTTACATACAATTTTATCGCATTGAGTGCTACATATCATTTAAGGGAGTATGTCCACATTTTATTTTGTTAGTAAGTGTTTGTTTTTATCAAATTTTGTGAGTAAACATCCGTGTTTCATTCTAATTTGGGATACTTTCTTCATTGTAGCATAATTGTCATAACTTTCAATGACATTTTGCTAGTAATTAACAATTTTTCAAAACCAAATTCAAGTAAAAAATATTTTATTGAATGAATATTAATAAAACTGTACAATAATACAGCTCATGCATCAGACTATGACATTAAGTATAATTTATAAAAATATATTTAAAAAAAATTAAATTTAGTCTATGATATTTTACTACGCCATCTATGATCATCATTCTGAACCATAAATTAACAATTTTTGTTAAAAATTTTAAACCAGATACAATTTATGAACACCTGTTCTGATACACTCAATGAATCAAGACTATATATATAAAATTTAGATAAATTGAAATCTGTACATATATTTTACCTGTATAAAACAATCTTTACCCGTATTTCGAGTGTTATGGAAGGGGGATAATTAAGTACTAGAGAGGTGGAGGCTATAACTCGGTTATCAAGCTAGTAAATTATAAAATTAACAGCAATTTTGAAAGATCATATATGCTGTGTGGCGAGCAATGATGTTAATCCTCAGTTGTCGGATATCCTACGGTTTTCAAAGAATTTGTTACTCAAAATTTCCTTTTTTCCTAAAGTTGCCTAAAGGACTCTTCTGCAGTTAAATGCCACTATTCTGATTAGCTATTCGTTCTGTTGCATTCTACTTTGAAGAGTCCACTTTTTTCCAATAAAGTTTTTTTAAATTTTATTATATGTTTTATTACTTAGTTCTATCTTTGAAGCTCAAACTCCTCTATAAATTCTAAATAATAAATTATTTTTTAAAATTTTACTCTTCTGTCATAACATTATAAGTACTTAAAAAGTTTCAAGGTTCATAATTTTATTTAATTGCAAAAAAGGTTATTTTATTCAATAAAGGTTAAAGGTTATTCTATATAAATTTTTCTTTCAAAAGATAAATTTATATAAATACATTTATATAAAATAAAAAACCTTTACATTCACACTACATTGATTTCCGTATATTCGAACGTTCTATTGAACTATTTTATTTAAGCATTTTTTGTTTGTTTTTTATTACATGGTAAAAAGAAGATGTAAATGTTTAGTTAAATTAATAAATTCCAAAATTAAAATAACTGTTATTTAATTTATTTATGTACACAATTTTAGGTATTTGAAAAATGGTCATGAGATAGAAAATTAGAAACAACCTATTTTCTTTTTCTTATTTTAAACTTTCTGACCGAAGGCATAAGGAAAAGTACTGTCAATGATTATCCTCAAACTTTTACTCCGTGGTATCTTCCCTTTCTTGAGAGGAAGGAACATTTTTTTCTTTAATCTGTACGTTCTAGTACGAATTGTAATACATAAAGTTTTTGTTACCAAAGGAAATTTTGACCCTTCCTTTTACATCTCCTTAGAACCGGCATTTGGGTTACTTTGAAAGCATTACTAAACAATAACTGGATGCTACATTATACTTAGCAACCTTCTAACTTTCCTTGTTTTGGAGAAACTAAATTACGTAGTTGAGTACCCTGACGTTTCTAGTGCTTTTCTCCGAAGCTATAAAAGAACGAAAGTTTTCTTTTGATAGGGAAGTTTCAATTGTTGATTTCTTCTTTTAAATTTTATGACAAATCGAATTTGATAGTTTCAAGTGGAGGAAAAGACGTTAATGTCTGAAAAATTTCGGCAGATTTTTCACCTTAGCATGAAAAAATGGGGTGGGTTTAAAGTTGGGAAGTACAAACAAATATTCTGAAGTCTTTCTCCTATATATGTGGTGGGTTTTTTTTGAAAACAATTTATTAGTGCTAAAAATTTTTTTCTTTACTAGAATTCACGATCTTTAGCATCTAAAAATAATCTAGCGAATTCTTTGCAGAGAATAATTTTTTCCTCTGCATAAACTTTTGGTTTTTATACCCTGTATATATGAATAATATATCAAGGCATATTAATTTTAGTCCAAAGCTTGTAACGCTTAGAAATATTGATGAAAAAAAAATTTGGTATTGTTTCGATAACTCAGTACAATAACTCAAAAACGAAAAGAGATATCGATATGAAATTATCATTTCAGATCGATATTTTTCCCATCAGGCAACAAATAAGGACTAAATGAAGTTTAATGATAGTCAAATCTCTCAAATCGTATTTACAGCTCAAATACAAAAATTTCCGAAATTTTATTCTCTTTAACGTTTTTATTTTTTTAAAATTATTATAAAAGAAAATAAGCTCTGGTAATCAACACAATCTTTACAGGGTTTTTCAACAATTAAGTCATTCATTTGTTTATTTTCACTTGTTTCAAATGGTATTTATGTGTGAAAGTTTGTTACGCAAATTTAATTTTTATGGTCATAGATTAACTTTTGATCTTTTTTAAGAAAAAATTGTTTTAATACCATCCAAAACGATTTCAAATTGGAATTATGACCAATTTGAATAAAACTCATCACTGTATTGGATTTTTTAGTTTCTAATATTATTAAATAAGAATTTCTTTCCAGAGATTCAGAAATGCTTAAAAGGGAATTTAGAAAATGATTAGAGCTAGGGTCGTAATACCATCCGCAATAATACCGTGCTAAGTAATGAATATAATACTCAATTTATTCTCAATTTGGTAGAAGTTATTTCTACAGTATTACTTTAAAACATTTCCGGCCTGTTGGTGCATCAATAGAGACATCCATTTCCATTTTTTTCATTGCTTGGAATTTGAAATAAAACAGAATAAAATATATAACATTTACAGCTTCATAAAAGAAGACATCTTAAACAACAAAATCCCAATAAAACTAGAGCACAAGCATTTTAAACGTTAAAAGTTGACCTGTAGGTATGTGCTGTGCTATGCACGAGGATGGTAGAATATATACAGTTTTAGAATATCGTCTAAGTTTTTACGACAATCGTAAATACGATACATACGGTAAAAGTATAAGCATCTTGTATGCACTGGGAAGTTGTTAAACTTTATGTAATGAAAATCAACACGAGTATATTTATTGTATGGATATATTCGCGCAATGCGGAGAACCGCAACCAACTTAGAAGAACTTAGTTCGTAAAATACATTATTAACATATTATTATTATGTTGAATTATCTTGTGTTCTTTTAGTGAGTATTTTATTGGTTTTTGAAACTTTTTTTTGAGATATATTATATTTTATGGAATTTTTTTAGGGCTCGCTTATCAAAGCTGAAAACAGGAACGCTTATAGTTTTGCTATGCCGGCCTGTATTACAAAATTAAAAATTGGAGAATTTTCTAAGCTTTCAAGTGCGAATTTAGGGATTCGTACCCGAAAAAACTAAAATTTGGCGATTATCTTCCAAATCCGCTCAGCTTGGAAAAGGTTTTCAGGAAAAATGCAATTGAATGGAGAGTGTTCTTAGGTGCGTTTCAAATGCTAGTTTAGTGTTCTGTAGCCGAAAAATTTGTAGGGGGTTTTTTAAATTTAGTAAATTGGAGTTGTCTTCTCAAATAAACATAGCACCACATACGAAGCTACAAAATGTCCCTTCCTCTAACTCTTAACCCAAGCGAACACATCGATACACATCTGATAAAAATGTCCATAGAAATTCATAGTACTCAATAATAACGGTCAACGAAAATTATTTCTAATATTGCTAAATAATTTTCCTAGGCTGAAAACTTTAGTTGCCAATATTTAACCGTAGCGCTTCATATAGACTATGGTTGGATAAATCTTTTAAATATTATTACGCGAGATATGAACTCCCAAAGAAAAAAAGTTGTGCTGCCTTTAGAAATCTATAAAAATTTTGTAGGGCAGGAGCTGCGTTAGCCAAGCGACTTCCCTCAGAGATGGAAAAATAAACATTTTTCTTAAAATCGAATATTGCATTTCTAATTTTCAAGTGCCTAAATCAGAAAAGTAATTTTTTGCCTAAAACTGATGAAAACTGAACATTTGAAGAAATTTTTTCAAAATTCCATCCTCAATACAACAGCAATAGCTCCATTTCCTTCGGCAATTGGCTCAATAGTAAATTTTATTTCTTACAACTTAAAGATGATAAGTATCGAAATCGTAACTGTTGTATTACAATGATCGTTGGATTCGAAAACAACAAAGGAACTTTTTTCGAAGTTTAAAGGCCGTACTTATTTGAGACACATAGTTTAAAACCTGCAACGTAGGCCATAGATTTCTAAAATCTTTTAGTTAAAGTTATGTTACCTTCTGAACATTTGTTCTCTAACTTTAATAATTACGAAGATATTTACGTTCTTAGTTCCAAAATACAAAGATTTAATTGTACATCAAAACAAGCATAGAAAGTTTCTGTCTTTATCGTTTGAAAGTTTCCACAAAATTTTCATTAAATCTGACTATCTAGTTTAATGTTGAGATTCTATTAAATACATAATAATATGATATACAAACATTTTTAAAGAATGAAATGGTTTTTTAGAATGGCCGATAATATTCAATGCTGTTTACATGCCCTTATCCAAATAATAAAAAAACACAATTCCATTCTGGCAAAAACTAAAATTGTAAATTCGATTACATATCTTGATGGTATAAGATTTTCCATCTGTATGTTGGAGTAAAGCAAGGCAGTCAGCCAGCAGAATCAAGGGTTTTATGAATTGAATGAAGAATGTAGAGGGACGGAAATCCATTTAAGCTCCTGCCAAACGATGGTATAGTTAGTTTCATGTGTTGTATAAGTTGTACATGTATGAAAGTCCCATTGCAATAATATCTTATTGTAAAAAAGACCAATATGTCGATATCAGATATGAAAACTGTTGAAAAATCTACCATCAAATACTTTAAACAGAGTAAAATTTGGTTTTAGTAGGTCTTCAATAATAAGATATTATTGCGTTGAATAAGTAGGATATTATGAAAATTATCCACAGTGGCTACAAAATGGTGAGATAAATAATATATAAGTGATACAAAATAAGTTTATTTTTATTGATAGGCAATTTTATTACACCCGTGTTTTTTAATAGTACAATGAAACTAAATATTAAAGAGGAAAAAAATGATGCATCTTTGAAATTTTCTACAGTTGTTTATTAGATTTTAATAACTTCGTACCAAAAATTCGACCTCTCAAGTGCGGGCCTAACTCTCTTTTGGATGGTAGTTGGAGTGATTTTTCATTTAATTTTGATGTGCTATAATTGAATTATTAATTATTGTCAAAACAATTAATTTGCACTTTTTAGTTCATAATGTGTTAATATATCAGGTTCTTTAGTTCGATTGCTCTATTTTTAACCCCCGACTAAAAAGAGGGATAAGTTTAATGTGCCTGAGCATTTGTGCATCCATGTGCCTGTCTGTGGAATCGTAGCTCCTAAACATGATGAAACAATGAATCGATTTTGATTTTCTGTGTTTTCTGAAGAAAATTTTATCGAGCTTTGTTTCAAGTGCGAGTTTAGGGTTTTGTACCTGATATCAACAAGAAAAAAGGTGATAGTCAAATTTTCTCGGACATAGTTAAGAACACTCTCGATCAAATTACAATTAAAAAAGAAATCAAAATCAGGTCGTCCGTCTGATTTTAAGTAAGAGGTTTCTTTAAATTCTTAGTTTAAGATAGTTCTATAAATGAGAAGACACGACACAAATAATCTTCAAGAGAACAATATATAGGATGTAGTACGTAGAACAAGCAGTGATCGAACGAACAACTTATTTCTAGTTTATCGACATAGTCGTCAATTCGTATCATCATTATTAACAACAAAGAACGATATTATATAGATTAGCTACATACATTTATTTGTTTTCTTGTTCTGCACATTATTTTGATAAATTATCGATCCATTCATTGATTAATTGATTGATTGATGGATGGATGAGTAAATGCATTCTGTAAAAATGTTCTTTGACAAATAGTTGTAAAGATTAAATTTCATTTCCTTTTGTTTTCTCGTTTATTTGTTCTTAACCTAAGAATATTTTGATTTTATAAACGTTTCAATTTTTTACCTATGAACGTTTTAATAAGCTTCTAAGCAGTTTATGGTTGTGAAATAGAATTTTTATACCATGTATATGAAATATGCAAGGTATATTAAGTTTAGTCCCAAGTATGTAACGTTTAAAAATATTGATGCTACGAACAAAATTTTGGTAAAGTTGTTTATAAAATCACGTAATTAGTCCATTTTCGGTTTTCTGTGCGTCTGCCCGTCTGTCCGTCAACACGATAACTCAAAAACGAAAATGATATCAAGCTTACAGCGTGCTCAGGACATAAAAAGTGAGGTCGAGTTCGTAAATGGGCAACATGGGTCAATTGGGTCTTGGGTTCGTAGGACCCATCTTGTAAACCGTTAGAGATAGAACAAAAGTTTAAATGTGAAAAATATTCCTTATAAAAGAATTAACAACATTTTATCTTAAACATCACTGTTTACCCGTGAGGGCGCAAATTAGGCGCAAATTATATAGTATATATTATATGGGAATATCCGTTATGTATGTGTGACATGTATGTATGTGTAATGTGATAGAGTAATCAGCTCTGTCTATGCATGGTATTTCAACAATTAACTCAGTTGTCAATTGTTTGCTTTCACTTGTTTTTGTATTGTGTTTATTTAAGTTAGTAAGTCGCTCTGACAACCCCGGTTCTTGGCGACTGCACTTAGGCCCTCTGTTTAATGTAAACGAGATGATGTATCAATATCAATTTAATTGAAATTGTGCAAATATTTGTTTACAATTTTTGTAAAAAAAACTAGTTTATATTAAAAGTATTAATAATGGCGAAGTGAAAGCGAATTTCCTGTAATTTGATTATATTTATTGCGATATAATTTAATTCTAAAATAAATAAATGACGGTGGCCCAGATCAAAACTACATTAATGTAACAATAATTTGACAAATTAAAATTCGTAGGAATATCAAGTATCACTTTTTTTTAGTCGCGGGTTAAAAAAACGGAGAAAACGTGCTTTGACTTCTTATGAACCACAGAGTTCAGAATAACTTTAATTTTTACTAAAATTATTCTGAACTAACTGATGATCGGGTTAATAATTATTAACTCGATCATCTTAGCCAAAAACGGGATCATCTTAAGAATCTGAGATAATAAGCAGAATATTTGTACAGACCTTTATTTTGATAGTATATATGATCTCTCAAAAGTTACATATGATTTTAATATCAGCGTCCTTAGATATTCAAAGATCTCAAAAATCAATTTTATGAGAATATCTCGTTTCCTTGCCATCAATTGTATATACATTTAATATAAAAGTTTTAGAGGATAAAACTCATGAAACATTTTTTGTAAACCGTTTTTTTAATAGAGAGAGCCTAAGATGAAACGCTCAGCTAAACGTACCTTAGTTCAGGGTCAGTCGTGAATCACGGTTCTTTAACTTAATTATTCATTGAATACTACTTTTATTATTATTTTTTACCTTATATTTATGAATATTGACCCAGCACTAAGGCACGTATAGTTGAATGCTCCACCTTCTGCGCACTCTATTTCAAATACGGTTCTACTTTTCTAAAACAATTTCATACAAAATTTGTAGAGAACTTTATCTTCTACAACTTTTATAATGTAAATACGATTGAAGACGAAGGCAACAAATCAAATCAAATAAATGATTTTTGCGACTTTACGATTTTGAATATCTAAAGACCCTGGAAAAGGGACCTTATGTGACTTTTGAAACAACATTTTTACTATCAAAATAAAGGTTTGTACAAATATTCAGCTTATTCCGTTAGATTCCGAAGTGAAACTCTTAGATGAATATATGTAAAATTCAAGTCAAAAATTGCAAATCGTAATTTTTACCACAAATTAGGGTAAAGTAACTGTGAGCACCAATGAAAAATATGGTCAACTCATGAACGATAAAAGCAAAGGTAAACCCCAAAGCTTATAGGTTCTTTAGGTTCATGTTTCTTATATTTCTCTTCCCGTGGGATTGACCGCATATTATCTAGCACAGGTGTACTTAATGATTTACCTACTATTGAAGAAAGATTATTCATATTTCACAAATCAAAATAAGGATTATGATTAACAAATGTTAATAAGTAATTTTGATTAACTATTTAATCTTCTATTTTTAATTTAATCAGATTAAGCATATCTGTGTTCAGTTCCATCGAAAATCATTATTGGTATTAATACTTGAATTAGTTTTTCTTTCTACAACAAAAGTTTCTTAGTTCACATGATTTTTATTTTAAGCATAAAAATAATAATAATAATAATTATTGACAAGATTTTATTTTAAACATAAAAATATTAATAATTATTATTATGGTTTATTTATAGATATAAGTCAAATGTTAATGACATAATTACTATTGTTCCGAGGATGCTGGCTAGGTTTAAAAAAAAAATGTTTAATAACATAATAACTTTCTTTTATCGGATGTGCTTTTTGATTCACAACAATTGGTTGCTTGTGTTTTTAAACCGCGCTCTTATTAATCACTTTATTTTTAAATCGTGTAGAAGATTATGTTATTTATCTAGCTTTAATTCCTAATTACATGAAATGTAATCGTATTCGAAATGTACTATTTTCTAAAATGCCTATTATTATGGAGACTTCCAACTTGATTCATAGTTTTAAAAACTTTACATTACATAATTACAGATTCTAGCAAAATGAATTCTTTGGAACTTTCATTTACTATTTTGAGTTTGCGCTCAATCAAGTGATAGATACATTTATTTCACGTTAATATTAACAAAATTTTAAATTTAATGCGTCCTCTACTCTTCATCGGAAGTTATCGCGTATACAGACACATTTTTCACACATAGAAAAATTCATACAAACACGTATACAAATAGGCTCACAAAACCTATACCTAAGATGAAAATGAAGAGCTTGGTAAGCAGTCCTGACTCTTAGCCGAAGGCTAATGTTGAAGGCTATATTGATTGCCCTGAATAAATCGAAACATTAATGTCTTTTAGCAAAGATAATTTCTTAGCCCACGATTCAAAAAAGGGGTGTTATAAGTTTGACCGCTTTGTCCGTCTATCTGTGTGTCTGTCTGTGTGTCGATGTCTGTGGCATCGTAGCGTCTGTTTCGTTTGAAAGATAATTTAATGGGGAATGTTCTTAACTATGTTTCAAGTGCGAGTTTAGGGGTTCGTACCCGGAACAACGAAAAATCGGCGATGATGTTCAAAATGGATTCAGCTTAGATACGTTTCAAGGACAAGTTTAGGGTTCCGTGCCCAAAAAATTTATAGGGAGTTTTTTACATTTTGTAAATTTCACTTGTATCGATGATATCTTTAAGTGGTCGATCGAAATCGATCGTTGGTAGAGTTCGGTTAAAAATATCTGCTTGGTTAAAAGTTTCGTAATCTGCCAAACATCTTGTTAGGCTGTCTCTCTTTTTGATTCATTTGACACCACCATGACCACTCAGCTAATTATCTTGTCATTTTTGAGGATTCTCTGTAAATTTTAGACTCTCGATAAGTTATACAAATTCTGGGATATGAGTCAAGTACTTGCTGAATGTGTCCTTTCACTGTTCTTTTTGAGCATTTTTTCGCCTATAACAAACCATTCGTTAGCCTAGGCGACTTCTGAGACATTAACATTCATTCGATTTTCGGTGTCTAACATCTATCCGGAATGGATAAGATATTGTCTAGTCTTATAATGAAATGATTGATTTTCAATAGACTTGCCACATAAGTGGATATAAATAAATGTAAATAAAATAAATACGTATACACACAATAAAATATAGTGATCTCTTCTAAACAAATTTACCTATGTTTGTTGTGCTACCTCTCTACGGAAGTTGGCAGATTTACAAACCGGTAACTTGGTAACGCATTCTTTGCATGACTAACCATGTGTACAACCAGTGGTGCTTGTGTTGTTTTTGTTGGTTCGGCAACCATTCTTTTATTCATTATTATTATTATTATTATTATGTATATACTTTACTCTTTGGTTGTACTCTGGTACACTATACAAGAGACAATATCATTCTATACGTAGAGGTATATCGTTCATATCGTTATTATTATTTATTCGTCCCTTTGTCCATGTTCAGTCATTGCTATGCTATGTCACCATGTAATTGTCTAACATGCACTCATACATTTTTATTGTTCTCCAAATTTATTGTATACTTGCTATTCTGAATACTATATATAGTGTAGTGTTTTAATCCATATAGCACTTTAGTTACCAAATTACTTTAATCCATTTTGGACAACAAACTCTATAATCTATGATGACCCAAACTTAATCGGTCAGCACTTGTGCTGTGAGCATTTTGCTCACGCTCGATTTTAAACATAAATAACTTTTATCTTTCAAATGGTATATGTTTCTTAAACTTTGTCTATCTTAATATAATTTTATCTATTTTTAACTCAAAAAAGGGATGTTATAAGTTTGAACGCTATGTGTGTCTGTCTG
This sequence comes from Chrysoperla carnea, assembly GCF_905475395.1. Classification (NCBI taxonomy): domain Eukaryota; kingdom Metazoa; phylum Arthropoda; class Insecta; order Neuroptera; family Chrysopidae; genus Chrysoperla; species Chrysoperla carnea. The sequence continues at coordinate 49,489,630 of NC_058340.1, read as the reverse complement.
TGGCATCGTAGCGCCTAAACAAATGAACCGATTTTAATTTTTTTTGTTTCGTTTGAAAGTTAATTTAACGGAGAGTATTCTCAGCTATGTTTCAAGTGCGATCTTAGGGTTTCGTACCCGGAAAAACTAAAAAATTGGCGATTATGACATATAATTTTAACATATAAATAATTGCTATGGAAATGAATGGTCAAATAATTTCCGGCTCAATTCATTTCGAAAAGTGAAATGGTAAAATAATTAGGTAATTCAAAAGAACAAAGTCAACTCAAATATTTCAATAACAATTAAAATATTTCCAAAAATTGGTCCCAAAAAAATGATAGCTCTCTAAGTATCCTTTTCATCTCATCTGATGTCCTTGACCATCACTTTGATATTAATTAAAGAAGGGGTGTTATAAGTTTAAAGTATTTATCTGTGCTTCTATGTGTTTCTCAGTGACATTCTGGCCCTTAAACGGTCGAACCGACTCGATTGAGAACATTTTAAAGCCAAGTTTCCAAAAATCGGTTTACAAGGAATAAATCACATTTGTCGAGGATTTTTTAAATATTGTAAATATCACTTGTTTTGACGTGCAGTTCCACACAAATTTTTAAATTTTAAATTAGTGCATTTTGATATTTATATATTTCGAGCTATTCAGTTTTGAATAAAGAAATCTACAATTATCGACTTCAATACTCGATTAATTCTTAAATTTTGATTGCATTGAAAATCATTGTCGTTTTCCAAATATCCACATATTTAAAGTCGACTTCTGAAAATTATAAAGTTACTACAATATAACCTTTTTATTAAGCAATATTATAGAAACGATTAGGATTGAGAGAACGTTTTTGTGTAATATTCTGTAATTCTAAACGATACAAAATTAGAATGTTGTTAACTAATTCCTATGGTGTTTAGTTTCAATATATTTTATTTAGTAATTATTCATAAACATTCACATTACCAATTCACATCTCAGGTTAAGAAATAATTTCTTTATGAATTAACTGAAATGATATTCGTATTTCTTTTTAAATTATCAAATAATTAATTTTTTACTAAACAGCATTTGTTCTGGTACTTGAACCATAGCTGTACACTTATTTATGTATGATGCGATTGACAAATTTTTTTAATTGTTCTTATGAGAAAAAACCAAGAAACATTGTGGAACTGAATATAGGTATTAAGGTAGTTTGTTCATTGTTGTCAGGTTCATACAAACATACTCCGTTATACGTCCACTATTTGTATCGATAGTCATGTCCTTGTACATTATACGTTCATTTACTGATCCACAGATTGACCATGCCTTTAATGAGGTCGTGTTAGTACGGGCCTGCTTTTTGGTTAGTCCTGTGATAATGTTTGTCCACTAAACTCCGAAAATCTGAGATAAGCTCAAAAAACTTAATATTCTGTTCACGATAGTGTCCGCATGACATCACCCTTTTTTTATTATATAGTAATTTTTATTACTACACTATATGTTTTTTTTTCAGGTTTTCCATGCACACTTATTAATAAAGATTTTGCCTTTCTTATTTTTATTAGCTGGTAGACCGTTTTCTTGCAAAAAGTCAAATTTACTATCTCAAGAAAATGAGAGTATACTTTAACTAACTATAGTTAACTCTGACTAGTACATGTTGATCAAATTTCAAAACACTTTTTGATTTTAACAAGCTTTTTCTGAAAAGACCAGTAATAGTCAACTTTACCTAGGAGGAGTCAACTCTTACTGGAGGTTCAACATTTCTGGTAACTGAGCTATGAGGAATGTACCGAACTCCAGAAGTTTTTTCTACACATGAAAATAATGTAAAAATCCCAAATATTGTTATCTGATTTTTTTTTCGGTTCGTCAAGATTTTCAAATGAACCTCTAAAGGAAATTTTTTGCAGTACAACTTGTTCTTAAGTTATTTCAACGAATTTATGACGATTTTCGTAACATCTCTGGGTTCTTTAATCGAATTTTTTTTAAATGAATGGCTCAATAATGTCAAATCTTTTTTAACATTGTTTTCACGTGTAGAATACGCTCCTGGACTTCGATGCATTCCTCACGACTGACTCTGTATATTGTATTTTATGCGTACCACGCTTCACAATCGATTGAAAAATTTACTTTGCAAATTTATATATAGCTGGATTAACACTATATTTTAATTTCAACTTAAGAAAAAGTTGGGTTAATAGCCAAACTACCTTAAAATAAATGAACATAAACGTCATTTAAATTCTCCAACAATAGAGTCAAGTCATCATCGTGATGATGTACCAAGTAACAAGTCAAATAAAAATTTTTGTTAAAATATAGGTATTTTATATATATTTTTAACAAAATCAAGTAATTCTGTTTTTATTGTATTTACAACAAACGTCATGTAAGTCAATTATTTACGGTATACAATTATTATTCTTTTATATAAATAACTATCAAGTTGTAAAAATTGTATTTTGTTGAGTTCATTACATGGTTCAGTATACAATTTATACCCAAAGTAGGTACCTATGTATAGATAGAAAGCATTTAAAATGTGTTAAGAAGATCAACATTCTCTTTGAGTCGGGTATTCAAAACCGCTATTATCAAACACTATCGATTTAAGTATTATTTTAGAATAAAGAGGAAGAGAGGCTTTTGTTATTTTTTAAAATAGAGATGCAATTTTTTATCATAATTATAATAATATTATTAAACCATAAAATGAACTTTTTATTGCAAATTAAATTTCATTATTGTTGGAGCTATGCATATAGGTTACGTAGGAAACTAAAACTTTTGCAGTCGATTCAGGTTGCCATGAATTTTAATCGTTTTCAAATTGAACTGTGTAAGTTATCAGAAGTTAAAGAAAAGAAAAATAATTTAAAGTTAGTACAATGCAATTTTTATGTTATGACATAATAAATACCCTAATCAAACCAAACGTAATGTACTCACCTATTGGGTTAACTACTAAATCAGAAGTAAGTCTGTTTTAAATAAATACTACATTTATTTCGTACAGTAAAAACTAAAAGTAGCTATAAAATTAAATTCTTTAAAAAATCAAACAAGTATTTGGATTCTAAAATTAAGACCTTAAATTTTCAGAAAAATAACTTGAAAAAAAAAAGTAAGCGCTACTTTTATGTACCAAGGAACGAAAGGAATATAGTTCCTACCGGGTGCTCACGACATTGCTCGGTCTTTTTTATTAATTAAAAATATGTACTCTATTGCAAAATTACATTCTGATCACGATTGTGGCCAAAAATAATTTCTTTGGGAAGATTTTCCCTCATGTACCTCCCTTAAAATTAAAAGCTCTATATGTCAACACCATAGCGGTAGATATTTTCATAAAATTCGGTTCAAGCGACCGTTAATAAGATAATTCATTAGCATTTTCCCCGAAGAATTTATACATGCAATTCGATTTTGGTTTAATTATTATCCAGTCAATAAAATGAAAGTAACAATTTTTTTCTTCTTCGGAAATGAAAATTTTTTTCTCCTGGAAATGATTTTGTGCTTTGACGCCGAGACAATGCTTATAAAATAAATATTTCATAGAAAAAACTATTTGCGATAGCAAGGCAGTATTTGCAATTTTCGTCAACAAAAATTTGAAAAAAAAAAAAACAATTTCTCAGCAATTTTTAGGTCTTCATATTAAGGCCTTCAGAACTACACATTAAGGCATTTAACGTTGTAAAATGCCAGTGCAGAACATTTTTTCCACGATAAAATTTAGAACTTTGACCCGTGAGCACTTAAAAATTCCTACCTACTAATTTCTATTCTATTTGCCCCTAACTTATTTCAAACAGCCTAAAATAATCGAATACATACTTTAAGTTCAGGACACTCATCAATGCTTAAAATGCAATTAACATGCCGCGCGCAGAAGTTTAGGTCTACACAAATAAAAAATAGAACTGCACAATTTGAGGAGACCTTCATGTTAAAAAAGTAATTTTCAAGTGATTTACGATACGGAATACTGAAACAAAAACTTGTGAGCAGATATTGTATATGACGATACTGTTGTTATAAGCAATAAAAGATATAAAAATACAAAACACGGTCAATACTCTTGCATTTACAAATTGAATAGCCAACGGCAAATAATAATTATTATTTTTTTGAGAGAAAAAAAGTAAGATTAAAAATTCAATCCACTTACACACACACATACAATGCCTACAACAACCACATCTATAAAAATAGAACTAACTCTAAGCACATACACACATAAAATACATTTTGAAACGATAATTAAAGTTAAAAAAGTATGTATAAGCGTGGAAGATAATTTCTAAAAAAAATATTTAAAAATAACTTAAAAATGCTCACAGGAAAATAACATTATCTCCATCTTAATCGTGATACCAATCAGATATCATCTGATCATCTCTAATTCTTGACAGCTTTCTCAATGTTGTAATTTGGGTTGAATTAGTAAAACATTGTATTTCTGCTTCAATTAATATGTACACAAAATACACGCGAAAATATTTCCGGACTAGGAAATGATCACGCAAATAAAATTCATTATTATTGGAAGTATGTTCTTTATCGTGGCATCTAGGTTACCTAATACTAAAACTTTTTCAATCGATTCAGGTTGCCATGAATTTTGAGAAAATGCAAAAATATTATTATTATTGTCAATTTGTATATTTTGTCAAAATTTTATGTTTTAATTTAATTTTAAGTTATCAGAAATTAAAGAAAACAGAGATAATTTAAAGAAAGTACAATGCAATTTTTATGGTATGTCAAAATAAATGTCCTAATCAAACCAAACGTTTGTACTCACATATTGGGTTGACTACTAAAACAGAAGTATGTCTTTTTTAGACTAATATTACAATTATTTCGTACAATAAAAACAAAAAATAGCTACAAAATTAAATTCTTAAAAAATAAGTAATTCTTAAAAATAATTCTTAAACAAGTATTTGACTTCTAAAATTAAGACCTTAAATTTTCAGAAAAATATCTTGTAAATAAAAAAAGTAAGCGCTACATTTATAATGTACCTAGGTACGAAAGGAATATAGTTCATACCGGGTGCCCACGACGCTTCTCGATGTTTTTTTTTATTAATTTTTATTATTAAATGGCATAGAAAAAAAAAACAAGTGTCTCCATCCATATAAGGGATGTAAGATCAGGATAGATTGAATGTTGAAATAATTTTTATCTTATTTTCAACTTTGATGATGAATTTTGTTATAACTTCATGAATTTAGACGAAAAATAAGAATAAAATTTTTCGATACGTGCCTTGGTTTTCGAAATATCGAAAGCTGAATAATTAAACAAAATTTTGAATTTTCGATATTTTAAAAATTACTCCAGATATCGAAAAATTTTATTCTCACTTTTCGTCTTATATCGTCAAGGTATAATATAATTTATCATCAAATAAAATGAATATAATAATGTATACAGTAGAACTCCAATTATCCGAATTAATGGGGGCCGGGACCCATTCGGATAATCAAATATTCGGATAATCGGAGTTTTTTAAAAAAAATTGCCATTGGAGAGAAAAAAAGCTACGTTTTGATATTGCACTATTTTTTTATTGAATTAAATGAAAGAAACATGATATTTTCACATGTTTTAAATATAAATAAAATGTACTTATGTACAAGTTTAGAAATAAAAATCATTGTTTTTTAAACATCTCCGTCAATGTAAGCTGTTTTGCGGTCTTCATCCGTTTTCGGGCAGCCAGGTCACGCATTCGCTTGACGGTGAGCAGTTGCAAGTGGTCACACTCGGGCTGACGCTCCATCCACTTCAAAGCAGTCTCGAGGCCGGCAAATGCTTCACTAGCTGATGGTCCAGCGTCTACTTCAACATCAGCAGAAAGTTCTTCTTCCACTTCCACTTCAACATCTTCTCTCACACTTTCAACAATTTCATCGTCATTGAGAATTTGAAAACCAGGGTCAGACGTGTCACAAGCCATCCACTCTCCTACATCTTCAGCACTTACTTCTGTACAACCAGGAATTTTTACAATCATTTTTCTTATTTCCTCTAGTGGCAACACTCAAACACTGGCTTCGCGGGGGGAAGAATAATAGCGCACTTAGACTTTTTTTGGACAAATTTTTTTCTGAAAGTGATTCGGATAATCGGCGATTCGGATAGTCGGAGTTCGGATAATTGGAGTTCTACTGTATTTGTAAAAATATTATTTATCCAAGTGTTATTCGACTTTTAATAATAATAATAATAACAAATAAATTGAATAATACCAACAAGTTTAATATATGGTAAAAGAACGTTACATAAAAACCTGAAATTTATTCCATGAAGAAAAAACTTACATTAGAAGAAACTGACCTAAAAAATGTTAGAATTTCATTATTTTATTGATGCGAGTAATATCTAGAATAATAATAATAATAAGTATAAATTATTACTACTTAAAATATTATTTATTTTGTGAATTTTTTTATGCATTTAATTTAAAACTAGCTACTGTTTTTGAAATACAAAAAATGTAATAAAATATTAAATTCTTTCAAATCATGTATCATGTAAATTGTAAAGTGCTGTAAAAGTGGAATGAAAATGTTGTGCGTGTAACTAAACTGTAGCATAAAGGGCTTATTAAATCAAATATGAGATATTTATTACCAGGTCAGGTCGTTGACTTTCCTTTTCTTACTTCTCACAGTTTTCGGAGAGAAATTATTATCTAAATATTTTCTTCAATCCACTTGGGACATTATTTTTATTCCACTATTTAAAGTATAAATTTAAAGTAAGTGTTAATTTCCCTAACTTAAAATATGTGCAATTTTGACAATTCTACTGACAATGCCTTGTTATTTTGATATAAAAAGTGGATATCAATAGATTTTTGTGGAAATGATGGGAAGAAATTGTATTATATAGGAATATTGCTGTCATGAATTAAAAAGAGAAATCTTTAACGCAAAAAAAAAAAACAAAAACTAATATTCAGAAAATTTGGTTTCGTTTAAATTCTTTTGGTGTTAAGACCATCCAAAACGACTATATCAGATTTGGGGCTTTTTAATAACATATAAAGGTATCTTTTTTTTCTATGATATACATTCTACCCAAAGAAAATAATTAAGGCATATGACAATCTATGAATAAGTTTTAAAGATATTTTTATCAAATGCAATTTTTTTAGGAAAATCTGACTACCGCATGTTTCTAAAATTTTAATAATACGTTAGATTTATTCCTAATCTTTAGAATCTTCGACATTTTTAGCGAATTTCCGGAGAAAATGGAGAGAAAAGTAAAAAATGCAATATTCGATTTAAAGAAAAATGTGTTATTTTTTCAATCTCTGAGGGAAATCGATTATCTAACGTAGCTCCTGTCGAACGTTTTTTTTTTTTAATTTATGCCATATATTTGTCGTAATATGCTTAAACTATATAGTTTATGTTTCTTAACATAATTTACTAATTCATTTTCTTTTTGTTCCAGGTAAGAAAAATACTTCCATTCAATTGAAATATAATGCTGCATAAAATTAAATGGGTGAGAAAGTTGGTATTATTAGTAACAAATTTTAATGATATTTTTTCGGATATATGACAACGTGTAAGAAGCATACGAAAATTTAAGCTATGTCGTTCAATGTAAAAGTGAACGATTTGCTTGTAACTATGTTTTGAAATAATAAGTTTTTTACAATTTAAAGTATAGCGAAAAAATACAAATGTTCATTCCCTGTTTTTTATTTGCATTGTTTATTACAAATCAGAAATTTTAAAATTTAAAGAATATAAAGTAATTTTGCTTCTTTTAGTAAATAAAGAAAGTAAAACTATTTTTGGGATCATAAATCATTTATTGAAACTGTTGCACTGTTTTAGTAAAAAGTACGTCTGAAGTGAGATCTTATGAAAAGCATACAATTTAAAAACAGTGGGACTGCAGTACATGTTCGAAGAATAATCTATGAAAGCTAACAAGAGATTTTTTTTAATGATTTTTCCCCCTCTGGGGAGTTAGTCGTCTGTACTATTGGGGTCGCACTCATACGACTTCAGTATCACACCGACTATGTACTGACAATTTATCTTAGAAATATATTTGTACTTATGTGATTTTTATATCAATGTTATGGTCTTTTGCAAATAAAAATATTATAATTATTACTTATTTATTTAAATGGTCAAAAAGTAATTAAATTTAATCGATTATTACACATGCGATTTTAGAATAGATGGTGCCCGTCATATTAGTTTGATATTATAAATAAGAACTTCGATTTTGTCCTACGGAACATAAACAAAAGAACATAGTGTGTCAAAAGATGTAAACGTAAAGGTATCAAGTTGTAATACAGGTAACATTAATATTAAATTACAAAGAGATTGAATACAACAAATTCAACATAGCAACTCTTTTATGTAATAAGTATACACATGCACACTCACAAACTTACATCTAAAGATACGTACTATTTACTATACAGTATAGACCATTTTTCTTCATCCACGCAACTTAGAGTTCTAAGATTTGATCGAAAGGAAAATATGTTTTTGATGAGATCTGCCTACTGATTTGATATACTTATGAAAGTGGACCAATATACATTTAGTATCCGGTAATATGTCCTGACTAAAAACGATAGTTATTTCCGTTAATGTAAGGCCACGCAGATAAAATAATTACAAATGGAAAATTTCGCACGCATACGTTTGCTGTTATCCACTAGTATAGAAATGTGAACAACGGCGATTGAATAAACAAGCATGAGTCATGTACACTCTATGTCACAAAAAATGCACGCGTTTTACCATTCTAACATAGCTATAACATTTTGTGAATTACGTGTACTTTTATAATAATATCATTAAGAATGGTTCAACTTTTTCATTTATTTTGACTTAGTGTACATGCAAGGATGTGCAGTCCACACAAAATCAGCTAAGCTATGACAGCAGTTTTAGCTAAGATAGTTGAGCAATTGATCGGATACCTATTTTATGCATAAAAATTAGCCTTTTAAAGAAAAAAATGGTTTTTACTATGTCCAACTTCATTTTTTTTGTTTAATTTTATCGAAATATATTTACAAAAATGGTCACCCAGGCAAATTTTTTAAAAAATGGTTCATTATTTTCTGTAGGTTTGGAAAAAAATCTTTCTTGTAGCTAAATTTAAAAACTTTAAGAAAATAACTATTAGAAGAAACATGCTTTTCAGTCATTTTCACTAATTTTGAGGATTTCAATGGGGTGCCTTTTTTCCATATTTCAATAAAATATCACTCAAAATGTTCGGTGTTTAGAATTTTGTGTTTTGAAGCTCGATCAACAACTATTTGGATATAAATGACCAAAAATGAATAAGGAAAACTAAAGAGAAGTCATTATAACCCTGAATTTGATAGGGTACGTTATACATTGAAGTAGATACGTATTCGATAAGGAATGATAAATTTTCTGAACGTTCTTGCAGATTAAGCCAGAGCTGAGATATTTCAATAAACAACTGTTTTTAATTAAATAAGTGAAAACAAACAATTGGCTGAGTTAATTGTTGAAATACCATGCATAGACAGTGTTGATTACTCTATCACATTATACACAAACATAACTAATATAACTGATATTTCCATATAAAACCTACTATACAATTTACGCCTAATTTGCGCCCTCACGGATAAACAGTGATGTTTACGAAAAAATGTATCAAACAAAAGTTGTTTGCTTTTTTATAAGGAACATTTTACATTTAAACTTTTGTTCTATCTCTAACGGTTTACAAGAGGACCCAATTTACCTATATTCCTCTTTTCATTTTTGAGTTATCGCGTTGACAGACAGACGGACAGACAACCGGAAATGGACTAATTAGGTGATTCTATGAACACTTATACCAAAATTTTGATCGTAGCATCAATATTTTTAAGCGTTACAAACTTGGGACTAAATTTAATATACCTTGCATATTACATATATGCATGGTATAAAAATTCATTTGATAATTAACTTAAAACGTCACACATTAAATAAATAGAAATAAAAAACTTAAATAGAAAATAAATAAAAAAAATCAACTTGTGAACATTATAAAATCATGATTAATATATTTGCAATTATTGTTTGTACGCCTAGTGCATTTAATTCAATTTCCTTCATGTTCATATTACCTGTTTGTTTTATTTAAATAATCCGCCAGCAACTCATGAATTTTTATCAATTCAGGGTTCTGTGTTAAATTAAAATGTTTGTTTACTTTATAAAATACACTGGTCTGCATCTAAAAAACTGCACAAACTTTTCTTGCAAAACTCATTTAAAAAATTTCTATCACATATTATTTTCTTGCAAAACTCATTCGAAAATCGAAAATTCGAGGTATTTCAGGGGACGGATGGCTCAAGAGGGAATCTCTCTGTCCAGGAAAATGTCAGTAAATCATATTCCATTAAATTAACGATATATGATTAGTTTATGTGATAACTCATACGAGAAACAGAAGATGAAATACGAAAACGTGCTCGAGAGAGCATCAAGAAAAAGACGAATATGTTTTAAAGACAAAAAAGGTACAAGTGAAATTTGAAAAAACCCCCGACAAATGCGATTTATTCCTTGTAAACCGATTTTTGGAAACTTAGCTATAAAATGTTCTCAATCAAGTCGGTTCGACCGTTTAGGGGCTACGATGCCATTGGGAAACATACAGACGCACTGATAAACACTTTAAACTTATAACACTCCTTCTTAAATCAATATCAAAGTGATGGTCAAAGGACATCAGATATTTACAGAGCTATTTTTTTGGGACAAATTTTTAGAAATATTTTGATTGAAATTGAAATATTTGAGTTGACTTTGTTCTTTTGAATTATTGTTTTGAATTACCTAATTATTTTACCATTTCACTTTTCGAAATAAATTGAGCCAGGTTTATTTAACCATTCATTTCCATAGTAAGTATTTATATCTTAAAATTATATGTCATGCCTTTTTCAAACTGAATCGATTTTGAAGTTCATAGCCAATTTTTTACTTTTTTCCGGGTATGTAACCCTAAGCTTGCACTTGAACACTCATAGCTTAGAACACTCTCCGTTAAATTACCTGTCAATGAAACAAAAAAAAAAAAATTAAAATCGGTTCATCCGTTTAGACGCTTCGATGCCACAGACAGACACACATAGCGGTCAAACATATAACACCTCTTTTTTAGTTCGGAGGTTAAAAAGAAAGAAAATGAGTTATTATGATCAGTAATTATCTAACGTTCTATGTGTTTGTGGAATCCTAAATTGTATATAAATAATATCATGTCGCGTATTACGTGTGTTCTGATTTAGTTTTTTTAATGATATACACTATATAGATATAAACAACAGGAAGGTTGTATTTATACATGACCTTCAATTAATACCATAAATTCATGTGTAATATAATATAATCGTAATAATAATAATAATAATATTGCAAAAAAATTTCACCGGAAAATTAAAAACATATTATATTCATATATTTAAAAAAAATATACTTATCAATGTCATAGAAATTGTACCTTCTATGTATTTAATTAATTAACGTCTGCATATTAATGACTGAGTTGGATAAACCAGGAAAAGTCTTCTAGAGACAGACCAAGTTCCTCGAGAGAAATTATACAGAGTGATTCTTAAAAAATATTTAACTGAAGAGCTGTGCATGACTTATTCCAATTGAGTCAAATTTTTAATTTTTCTAAGCAATCGTTTTAGCAACATTCATATCCTTCTATTCAAAATTTTAATATTTTGGAGCGAGGGACGCTTTTTGTGTTCCTAAACTCGTAAATTTAAATCGTAAATCACTTTTAATTCGTATAAAAAATAATTACTCATTAAAAAGAGATGGAAAGTAAATTTGTAAAAATTTTGGGCACCACTTTAACACTACTAGAAGTTTTATTTTCCAAACAATTTATGTATTGCGATGAAAAAGATAACATAATATACAAATTCTTCCTGTAAGACATGTGTGGGATACATTTCATATTTTATATTTATTAGATAAATTATTACACTGAGATTAATTTTTATGACAAACAATAAAATTTTTGAAAATACAATTTTATTTGTGCAAATACGTGTGCTACATTTGCAGTTTATTGAGTACAACTTAAAAAATAAAGTTTAGGGATGTGAAAAAAAAATTTAACAAGTGTAAATAAGCAATTGACAAAGATAATTGTTGATATGCCCAGTATAGCAGGCATGGGCAAACTTGGCTTAGAGGAGTCTCTCAGACTTCTGTATCTAAAATACGAGTAAGTCAGTGACAACCTATCCAGTGATAACCAAAAATACGAGTAAGACAGAGAGACAACATTTTTTTTCTACCTATCTCATTACTATTAGAGAAACTGAGATAGATAGAAGAGTTGTATACCCGTCTCATCCTCGTTGATTGCTCGTCCTCTATGAGCAATGCGGACTTGGATAAAGAAACACACAATAAAGTTTATGGCACACAATAAAGTTATAAAAATGGTAACTTTGACTTAAAATAACTCGCTCATGTCTGCTGTATAGATAATGTTGAATATCAGTGTTTGTATTATTTTTAATAAATTAGAAAAGTTGAAAAACTCACAAATTTATGGCGGTATTCTGGTCGTCATTTGTTCTAGTTTCCGAAAATTAGAAGATTTGTTCTGCAAGAAATTTTTTGTTCCGCTTTATATTTATTGAATAGTTTTGGTAAATTATATGTTCATTAGAGTGCTGAATCCAAAAATAATATCCATTTTCTTCTATCACGTCAGATGTTAATAACTCATTTGAAAAAGATCTGGGACATCGCAGTTTACTTATTTCGTAGTTGAAACATGTTTGTTAACCTTTTTAGTATTTGAAACATTTCCTTCTTCTTTTAAATGCTCCTTCGAAGCCCATTTTCGCTTTTAATCTTCTGTTTCCTGCATGGGTTATCAAAAAATAATCCAGATATAGTTAGTTTTCGCAATTCTGTTTGTTGTGCAATTTCCAAAATTACGAGGATCACTCTTGGGTCAGGTCCTCCTGTAATCCCCCTGAATTCCCCGAACAGCTTTTTAATTGCGTAGTTTTTTGCAAAAAGTTTGAAAAGTATATAAGTAAATTGAATGTAAAATTTATTTCGAGATAAATAATGTAAAGCTAATGAAGATAGAGTTAATCGTTTTCGAATAGTAATTTATAAAAATCAAATAAAAATAAATTCCGGAAGAGATTAAATATTTTTGACAATTTTAGATTGAAATGGGCGTGTGTGTACATGACATATAGATTAATGTTGAACAACATACTGTGAAATAAAGACAAAAAGGTAAAATTAAATTTGTCGAAAAGTTTCTACACAACCAAACATCCATAGTATACACATACATATATATATACAACACATATATTTACTGAAGCAGTTTACTCTGGTGTACATAACATTTTAACAAATACAATACCTACATCAAACTTAGTACGAGATTATATTTTGTGAAGTTCTTTTGCCATACGTTTCAATATTTATGTTGTTGTGGGGTCTACGTTATCTAACGCATTTCAAGACCATGAATTTTTTATGTTCTAAATTATTTAATAAAAATAAATTTTGATAGTTATATGTTATAATCTTTTTTGAAGTAAAAACTTCTTCAGCGACGTTGGGCACTTTTTGGTAGGAGAAAAGCTATGGGTTCGCGTTACCGACATGCTCTGCGCGCGCTGACATACTTATAGTAGTATATCGGTGTCTATACAGCTGACGTATTGTGTAACATTAGTGCTGCGTTTATAACAAGTAAATTAATATTTATGTAAATACAAATACTATCCACAAAACATATGATTGTAAATTAATTGTTATTTCAATTGAATTGTATTTATATTTTGTCATAATCTTGTACAGTCCGTAATATATTTAAATAATAAAAAACCATATAAACATGCATATAATTGTTACTTGGAGTGTCAATAGATGTGAAAATCAGATTGATGTTGATCATTTTAATTAAAATATTATGAAATTTCAAATTTTTATACTAAAAGTTCTAAGCTTTCACTTCTATCTGCCAATTTTTTTAATCACTTCAGGTGGAGAATTTTCATTGCATGGGTAGAAAAATGAAGGTGGTTTTTGAAAATCTTTACGAGTATAAAAAATAAGAGTGTTCAAAGCTCCTAATTAAACAAAGAGGAAGATATAGATTAGTAACGTCATTGCACGATATCACCGTAGAGAGAACTTATAAAACTCTGTTTTACGTGAAAGATATGGTCTATTATCTTTGAATGCTTACAGCTTATTCGTTTTTTAATCAATTTTAATTTAACGCTCAAATTTTGTTATGGTGTCCAGTCTACTTTTACATTTTTATGATTAATGTGACAAAGTCGGTGTCAACACCGTATTATTGGTAGGTTGCATACTGCAATCGATCACTAAATAATAAGACAGGAAAGTTCTTAATTTTGGATTCTTTTTCTTTGTGAGTTATTGTGTTTCCAGACAGACGGACGGACGGAGAGACGGACAGATAATCAAAAATGGACTAATTAGGTGAATTTATGAACACCAATACCAAAATTTTGTTCGTAGCATCAATATTTTTAAGCCCAACAAATTTAGTACTAAACTGAGTATATCTTGATTTCATATATACGTGGCATAAAAACCGGGATCTTGAAAAACAAAAGCAAAGTTATGTAATTACCTTGTCATAGCTCAACATTAGCTATCACTATAACAACAATGATTTTCAATGTGAAATAATGACGAGTAATCTCGAAGAATAATTACATTTACATGTTTACTATAATATCTAGATTCTCGAATGTAAAACAATGCTGAGCATTGTATCATAATTTACTGTATAATGTGAAATGTGTGTATTTAGAGAAATGTAAACAGTTTTTGGTGGTTACACTCTATTTTTGCTAATAAATTATTATATATAGGTTAAATAAATAAATACAGATATATGCACGTACAGTTCAACTTGGATTCAGTCCATATTATCGATTTGGATAGCGTCAAATCTTCTGTATTATGCTGGACAGTGTACATATACGATTCTAGAATGTTATTTACTTTTCTATCGAAATAGCACGACCCAAAGGATTGTTTTATCCGGTTATTTGTAAGCCAATATCAATTGTGGACAGCAGGTGCCGCTCTTGCTTGTTTCGATTTCTAAGTCTTGTTATTTGTCATCCAACCTTAAAAATGGAATATTAAGACTTCGACAAGGCGTAAATCAGTAAAATACTGTTGTTCGATAAATTTTTGAAAGGCTGACGTTAATTTTGCAAATGCAAGATCGTTTCAAAATTCAAAGGATCTTCTATTCTTTTTAAGATTTTCAAATGTAGAAATGTGACGATAAAATACTTTGGAATGAAGGTCGAGACGATAAAAATGAACAATCAGCTTTTTTTTCATTGAACGGAAATAGGGAATATTCATGAAATTTATTTAAATTTGGTTCAAATATTTTTTTCCCTAACTTTATTGGCTAGACATCTGAACTAACTATTATTTTAGTTATAAATATCTTTTTAATTACTTAAAATGAATTAATAAAAGTTCAAATTGGCTTATTAGACTTGTTGCCATACTGTATGGTATTAATTACTTATATTTTGTATGGTATTAATTATTGATATTTTGTATGGTATTACCATGGATAAATACTATAATTACTACATACGTGGGTATTACATCTGTATTAAACATTACATTGAGCTGTCACCAACTGACAGATCACATATTAATACGTCATCAAGATACATGGCTAAAAGGACTGCGTTTAAACATCTCAAAATTATACTATTTTTTAAATATTTTCTTACATTTTATTACAGCATTTTTAAACAGTATTTATAATACTATGTTATAACGGTGTAAACAATGAATTGAAAATATAAAAACTGCTAATAGTGCAACTATTGACATACTATATTTTCGTAAGAATAGTTATAGGCCGATAATTTTCTTTGAAACCATAAGTGTTTTTTCTCAATAACCTGAACAAAGGTTTTACTGTATTTTTATTTCAATAATTTTTAAACAATATATATTATATTCTATTTTGTTTTGTCTATCAAAACATTCTCTAATGTTTGTTTTATTTTTTGAACTAATTAATATATTTTGTTTGATTTCAGTTCTCATGATATATAACATCTATTCAAACAAAAACGTGATTTAATACAATTTATTTAGATTTATCAATTTTGTTGTGTATTTTAACGAACTCAAGTTGGAATATTGAAATCAATTTATGAAAATAGATTTGTATTTTTGAATTCTCACATGAATGTATTTATTTGGACAGTATCGAAACAAGAAAGAGCATAATTAAAGCCTTTCAGTTTCAGATTATCAAATTTTTTTGTAAAATATTAAATGATTTTCACTTGTCTTTGATCTAATTTTTCTTCTAATACACTTACAGCTGGCCTGTTTCACTTAAACAAAAGAAAAATATTTGGAAAACTGTCTAATTGCTTGCCACCGAATTATGTTTTGAAATACTTATTACGACCAAAGAACATAAATCAACAAATATATTTCACGATAACGACAAGAAAAAAGAAAAAAATTAGTGAACTGACTTCTTGATAGCTACTAGATAGCGGAAATATCCTGATTAATTTCCTCTTTAAATTTGAAGGTCTTATGTTATTCCAGGCACCTGTAGTTTTTTAGACAGAATTTTTTTAACTCCTTACACTCTTTGTTCGTAGAAAATTTACAATAATGAATCGTTTTTGTAATTTTCACATTGAAACAATATACAAGGATATCTCAATAAGTATTCTTATCACGGAATTTTTACAGATAAGATCTCACCTTGAAACATTTGATTTTAAATGAAGGTATTGTTTTTGGTTTCAAAACACACATTTACTTACACTTTATTACTTTTAGGACTGTTTGTTTTGTGATACTTCAAATGGTAACATATTTTTGGAGAAAAAAGTACATTAAGAGAGAGTAGCAATAATCATACTCCATAAATTTCAAGAGCCGGTGCATTATTCTGATTTACTTTTTCAAAAAAAATTCTTTTTGTTTGTAAAAAATATTTATTTGTCTATATTTTCTCAAGCCAAAATTTATTTATAATCAATTATTGTATTAATATTTTCACTGTTTATTAAAATGCATTAAGAAGTACCATTTCGGCAATCGGTTTCATAACTTAGTCTTTTAAATGGTACTCTTATATTGTACCGCTCATGAATTATCCGCGAAAAACTGTTAAAACTTCAGATCTAGCACATAACCGGTGATATAATGACATGAAAATAAATCCCTGTCTTTAAAAGAAGCTAATTTTCATGCTAGAGAGTGGAATAAAAATATTCAACTATGTTAGTTACAACTTTAGTACGAATTTTTTTCTCAATGTTTTAAATTTATTTAAGTAAAACTGAATTTGAATTCTTATTTCCATTTTCCGAAATTTTATGTTACAGGGGCTTGATAATATTTATATATTCTATCAACTATCTAGTCGCCCTGTTAGCTCAGTTGGTTAAGGCGTAACCAATTAAGTCCGCGGTATGCTTAGGCTAGCCTAAGCTTAGGGTTCGATTTCCGCCGTCGCAACAAAATGTGATGGGCTTTTGTCATGGTATATGCATGAAGGAGGTGCACTCAGCCGCTGAAATTGAGGAGCTAATAAATGAAATTATCAGCGGAAAGGGTGGTAAAACATATATATGGTATTACAATGGGCTCTATAGCCTAAGTGGGTCCTTCATGGACAGCCAATATAACCTAACCTAATCATCAACTACCTATAGCTAAATTTTCATCGAGTTAGAGAAATTTTCATCCGTTTTGATGAAACATTTCAATATTTTTCTCTACGTTTTGTAAATAATTAAGCATATCCCTTCCCATTAAAGTTCTTCAATGATTGTTTTGTGAAATGTAAAAGAAGTTGCCTGAAACGTAAAGTAATTATGGGCGTTTTTGTCTATGAAAACAATAAATAGAATATTTACTTTACAATATTGAATTTTGTTTCGTCAACAAGCAAAAGGAAACTCCTGGTTAAATGTTTGCAATTTGAAAACAATAATGCTACACTAAAATAAAAAAAAAAAAAAAAAAAAAACGAACGAACTAAAAACGGAACAAATAGAGAAAACCTTAGGCGCTTTGTACAAAATGAAAATTTATAATGTTTTGATATTAAAGAATAATATTTATATTAGAGATACAATAAATATTTTATTACTTAAAATAAAATATCATCCTTTTATTATATATTTTTAAAATAACGTTGTTTCTTGTCTTGCGTATAAATTACTTCATAATTTTAAATTTTAGCTTTTAAAATATTTTAATTGTAAGAAATAAAAGTACATTAAATATTTTGTACCCATTTATGAATTACAGAATACAGTTCTAAGGTCCATCTACACATTTCAATGCGTATATCTATTTTGTATAGAAATAACAGAGTTTAAACGAACTACCGTAGAAACAGCTCACTACTTTATTAATATAACTGTATGGATAGACATATAAGTCTATATAATGTATACATGACTCACATTAAATAATATTTTCTAACAAATTTAAATAAGTGATGTAAATTTACATTTAAACAAGTGAAAACAAACAATTCTTGAGATACCATGTTATAGACAATGTTGATTATGCATATTCACACCGTGCATGAGTTTTATTGGAAGCGCTTCCTTGGTAACGATACACTACTTTATTAATATTATTGTATGGATGTGATTTATAATTGTATGGATAATGCATATTCGCACCGTGCATTAGTTTTATTGGAGGCGTTTCCATGGTAATAATACACTACTTTATTAATATAATTGTATGGATTGCATTTATAATTGTATGGATTACATTTATAGCTTACATTGAAAATTGAATATTATTGTCTCACAAATTTAAATAAATAATTATGATAGTTTACATTTAAAAAATATTATTTGTGCCATTTGATTTCGTATTTTCCCAATTTTTAATGAATTAAGTTTAATTACTTGTTATTTTTCAATAATTTTAATTTGACATTCACTATAACATTTACATGTAAAGAATTGCAAATTAGTTATAACAGCCTCCTTTAACGCCAAAATTTTTCATTAGATGCGTTGGCATCGATTTTATTGTCCCTACCATGACTACCTACACAACGAATAGATATAGTAGTTGATAAGTTATGGTTGGCGTTAAATTCGTATAAAATTCATAACGTATGATATTTGACTCTGACTATGTGAATATACATAACATATATATGTAATTATTAATGACAGGTGGTATGCAACGATTCATTTAAAACAGATAAATATAACAGAATTTATAACAGCTGCTCCTCCATGTCTCTCTCCTTCACATCTTTTTACTTTCACAGTTTACTACTTATAGTCTTTCCGTATTTCTATTAGATACAGTATGGTTCTAATTATTTTTTACTTATTCGTTGTGTGCGTAGTTATGGTAGGGAAAATAAAATCGATGACAGCGCTTTCAGTGGATAGTTTTGGTGTTAAAGGAGGCTGTTATGACTAATTCAAAATTATTTACATGTAAATGTTATAGTGAATGTCAAAATAAAATTATTGAAAAATAACAATTAATTAAACTTATTGCATTAAAAATTGTGAAAATAAGATACCAATTTGCACAATTATTATTTTTTAAATGTAAATTATCATAATTACTTATTAAAATTTGTTAGATAATAATACAATACATACAATTATAAATGCATCCATACAATTATATCAATAAAGTAGTGTATCTTTACCATGGAAACGCCTCCAATAAAACTCATGCACGCGACACACTGTATATATAACTATGGATAATTAATTATAATTAATTTGATACATCCATACGCCCTCACAAAATTTCACATTTATAGTATGTCAGAATGTATATATTGTATCTCTACAAACGCACGTAGGAAAACACGGTGGTACATGAAGGTTCTTAAGTGACCTGAATATAGAATTTAAGGTCGTTTTTGGTATTTTTTAATTCTTTATTATGAAGTAGATTATAATTTTTTACAAATTATAATTTTTTACAATATTTTTGGCATAAACTAAACTGTATGGTTGAAACTTTTATACAACACATGGTACGCTTAATTTAGTGTCATTACACAAAATCTGTTAATGAACGAAATCACTCACTCACTGTTTAAATACACAAGTAACTAATTTCTATCTTAAAATATAAAATTCCGTATAGATCAGGAGAGCATTTTAACATTTACATAACAAATTTTTTATCAATATTTCGCAAGTTTTAAGCTTTATAATTATACCAAAATTAAGAAATGTGCATAAAAATTAAAAATTTTGTTTTAGTAAATCACTGTCTTTGATAGTAGATGCCTTGACGTGTTGAAATGAAAATGAAAACAAAAATTAAAAATTTAATTTTTCAATTTATTACCCTTGTACAGGTCTTTTGTGAAAAATTAATATCGATTCTCTATGAGAGGGCACATCCTTTTTTGGTGAAAACGCTGAATTTTGATTGTTAATTTCTCATTAATCGTTCAGAGAATCGATATGAATTTTCACAAAAGACGTATAAGAGGAGGATTAATTGATAAATTAAATTTCAATTTTTTTGAATAATTTTAATTTTTTCGGTATCGAAAAAAATTAATAGAATATTGTTTCTCGCCATATGCGAAGCTTAGATTGCTGACTCGATGATCTCAATAACATGATTCAATATTTCCTACTTTGAAAAGTTGTATAAAATTATTTCCACCGACTGTATTTCCATTTGACGAGGCTGCAAATAGCTGCTTCTACAACACTTCTTACAAGAAATTTGTATTACAAATAGTTTTTAATAAAAATCATTTTTCCAATCGTTGCTTCCCAAATGTAAAAATTTGCAAATAAATTCCGATCTGTATCAGTATTTTTATAATCAAAGTTCATTGAACCTTAGCCTAGTCGTGGTATGAAAATATAAGTTTTATACTTTGACCATCGGATCTAAAATGCGGAGATTCAGCAAATTTAGATGATTTGACAAATAACTAACAGCTAACTAGTACATGATATTTATACCGCGGTCGTGCCTTTGAATATCTTTCAGAATAAAAAAAAAAAATTCTTAGGTTGATTTATTGTCAAATATTTACCAACATACAAATTTTTAATTTCATGCCTAGCGGTCTGTACCGATGGAATACAGTATTAACTATTTTTTATATTTTAAACATTATCGAGTACTCATCTCAAATGTTCGTCTGAGCTGAATGTAGCTTTAAAATTTGAAATAAAAGCCCTGCGAAAAGGAATTTATGTCCAAAAAATATTTTTGGATGTATTTGTTACCATAGTTCAAAGAAACGCAGATCAAGTTCGTTTTTGAAAATTCTCATGAATTTTTTATGCTGGATAAGAGAAAAAACAATTCCTTTTCATTTAGTATCTCTTCAAAAAAAGTTGATTTTCTCGAAAACTAATAAATGAGCTTATATTAAAAACAATAAAAATATTGTACCACTTAAGAAACATTGAACTGTCTCTTAATTTGGCAACGTTCCCAAAGATGTATTTTTTAAAGGTCATTAAGATTTATTTAACTTTTTGAATAATTTTATGATTATGAACACAGTACGATCTTATAATGTTGGACCATTTTAATATATGCATTTTAATATCTCGCCAGACCTATTAAAAAGAACTTGAATAAAAATTGTCGAATTTGATGGAAGACATCAGATGATTTTATCCAGTTCTTCGGATTTCTTTAATAGCCAATTTAGATCTTAAACGATAGAATATAAAAACTAACATTTTCTATCCAAACCATTTTTTTTGATTTCAAAAAAACGTCAGCTTTCGGAGGAAATACGACTAAAGAATGTGCTATTATTGCATTGAATCGAGAGAAAACACGCTAACTACGGAAAAATCATAGCTAAAAGTTGTTAAGGACAACAGAAGACATTCGCCTGTGTCATAACTTTGATCTACAATTATCGATAAATTTTAAGCATATTTTCTTTCGATTTAATGCAATAATGAAAGCAAACGTTTCCGAAAGTTAACGTTTTTCGAAAAAGTGTTTTGACAAAAATTGTTAGTTTTTTTATGAGGATCGATTTTTTGATATAAAGTGTTATTCTATCTTGGTTATTAAAACAACCCGAATAACTATGCCCAATCTGATGTCAGAACAGGTGGCGCCTTTAGTGAAAAACTAAGATGCCTAGATTAAAATGGCCCACCCATTGGCAGTATAGAGGCTTATTTCCAAAAATTTTAGCAACTAGCGATTGAATTCTGTCAACTTATGAAGATTAACAATTGAAAACTGTGGAAAATATTCCTTAAGCAATTATAATTTGTAAGGGCCTACTAGAATCTTATGTAGACTTAAGAAGTAAATTTGCCTAAAGTTTGTAAACCATCTCGAGTTTTGTTTTACGAAAACGATGAACAGAGCCGATTTATATAATTTAGAAAACATATCTACATGTTCTTTCAAATATTAATAATGTTGAATTAGGATAATTAGTGAGTGATAATTTTGGTTTCGAATAACATGCTGACAATTTTCGAATAATATTTATTATTTATACTTCTTTATACCAGAAAAAATTTTATTTGTATTGATCGTTTCTTCCACCTTTCGACATAAAAAATATTCGTATGCTTGTCTCAAGTATTGCTTTAAATGTGAAAAATCTATTTTCAGAAAATGATATTTAATAAATAAAGAATAAACTCGGTATGGAACTGTCATTTTAATTGGTTGAGTACATTTTACATACTTGACTGATTTCATTAATTAATAACACATAAGAAATGAACATTCTTCCACCTTGCCAGTTTGATGTGTCTCTCCTTAAAATTGATATAAAATATTTTAATAAACAGTTTTATTAATTAATTTGACAGTTAAATTTCTTAATTAACTGTGTTATTTTAATTTATCAATAATATTTCACAGAAAATAATAATTTGTCATAAAATTAAATGTTATGGAAGTTATTTATTTTTAAAATATTTAGTTAAAATATTTAAGTTTTATATGTTTAATTTAACAATCGTTCCAAAAATTTTATTTTAATTTTTTAATTAATTTTTTCGGAGTAACGAAAAGCTTTAAATCGGAACAAAAGTCAGAAAAATGTTGTTATTATACAACAGAGTCACTAGGTTGAGAAAGAACAATTTTCTTAAGTTTACATTGTGTTTAAAGAAATTGATTGCTTGAAAAGACTTTATTTTTTGTCACCGAAATAAAAAGGAGGGGTGTGTCTGTCCTCTGCCTGTCGCATCGTAGCTCCTAAACGTATAAACCGATTTTAACCTTTTTTGCTTTAAATTTCGATTTTAGCCCCAATTTCCTAAAACAGTTTTTTGTATTTTTAAAATACGTATTTTCGACTACCAAGTAGTCATCATCAGTAAGAATTAGCTAGTGATTACTATTATTATGAATATTTCTCTTTGCTAATTTGGTGTCGGACTGCAGTTTGGTGCAAAAATCGAAATTTATTTCGATATATCCTAGAGTTCTCATTTATTATCTTCGAAAACTATCTTCGATAATATATACATTTTTTGCTTTGATTGAAAGGCAATTTAATAGAAATTGATCTTACGTATGCTTCAAGTGCAAGAAAGAGAGCGATGATCTTCAAAATATGTTCAGTTTGAAGAAGGCTGTAAGAAAGAATGTTAATTGAATGTAGATTGTTCTAAGCTGTGTTTCAAGTGCGAATTTAAGGTTCCGTACATGAATCATTGGTAGGAGCTTTTTTAAATTTTGTTAGTTTCTTTATATTTGTTTATCACAAATATGAAAACCCTTTCGCTTAAGATGATTTATCCCGTATATATTTCAGAACGCATACTATATTTTTGTCCCTTCTCGATCATTTTTCCCGTAAAATACAGTCTTCCACGTTATACAAATAAATTACATTTATTCTTAATTGGTCCCTTTTACGTGTGTACATACATACTTTGAAACATTATGTCATATACGCAAATACTAAAATATTATATGTAAGGAAGAGTGTTGGCTCACACTAATATACAGTTTAGTTTTAAACAGCTATCGATTAAAACTATATTAATATTCGTTAACATGTTATCCACCCGCTTCGCTGAGCTTAAAAGTAAATAACACCGCGTTATCGCCTCCACCTTTCTTGTTATTGCTTATCTTCCTTCCATAACACTCTAAATAGAGGTAGAGATTGTTTTACACAGATACTATATTTGTACAGATTTCAATTTAAAAAAGAAAAGGTATACATTCTTGGTTCATTGAGTGTATCAGAATAGGTGGCCATGAATTGTTCTCTCATATCTCGTTCAAAATTTTACAGAAATCTTTATTTTATGGTTCAAAATGATGCTCATAGTAGTGGAATGTCATAGACTAAATTTAATTTTTTAATATTTTTAAAAATATATTTTTATAAATTATAGCTCATGTGCTAGTCTGATGCATGAGCTATATTATTTGTACAGTTTGACTCAAATACATTTGGTAGTTTTAGCGTGAAAGCGTAACAAACAAACATCCTTACTTTCACATTTATAATGTAAGAGAGATTTCATTTTTAGTTTCAAGTTTTTTAAATATATGAATAAGATAAAAAAAAACTTTTTACATAAAGGAATATATATGCACTAAAACGTAAAAAAATAACGATAATATATTGTAGTTAAAATTATTGTTGTTTTTGGAGTCGTTGTCAGCCAAGGAAACAAGTCTGACAGAACAGTTTGGTACATTATTTTGGATGATCATCGAAATCGGTTGGCGTGATATCGGTTGGCGTGAGGTACTCGTCCTCTTGTCGTGCATACTTTATGCAAATTTAAAACTTTCATGGTTTTCTCATGGATGCCGTTGTCCGAACTGGACAGAACTGGAAAATGCAATAGGACCACGGGAGCAGCTTTCAAATAGATAAAGAATCATCAAAATCGGTTCACCCAGTCGAAATTTCTGACGTAACACACATAAAACAAAAATACAGTCGAATTGATAACCTCCTCTTCAAGAAGAAGTCGGTGAAAAACAAACAATGGCAACTTTGTAATGATTGGTCCTTTTGTGCTCTGTTAGGGCTCAAGTTAAGGGTGAAATTAAAGATGTGCTAAAATATGCTCTTTCGCTTACAATAATTTGTAAAGGAAAACCCGTTCCTTGTTAATTCTCCTGACAAACGGACTTTTTTTGATGTCTATAGAGAGTTCTAGTTTTTTTCTCGAATTTGATGTGCATATTATAACCTTCTAAATCTAAAGCATATTGACTTCAAGGTACAACACTGTATCCCATACATTATGAATACAGTATATATAGAGTAGTAAATGTGGTTTGTAAGTAGGGTTTGACTACAAATACAGCAGGTTAAAGGGGTTGTTTCAAATTAACATTGTGTATTGTGTGTTGTGTTGTATGTTGGTTGGTTGGTTGTATGATGATTATACATTTTTTTTTTTTGTAGTTGCAAGAGTCATTAAAATTTTTTGTTGTTAATGTATTGTTTGTTTACAGCAATTTTACATCATTATGAAAATATTGAATGTATTATAATATGGACACTTTTTAGAATTCCGTAGTTAAAAAATAATCTGTAAGGGGGTATTCAGCAAGTATACGAGCAGGGTAGCTGCTATTGGTGAACGGCTTTAGTTTTTTTATGTGGGATTTTGGGCGATTATTTAAATAAATAATTGACTTTTACTTTAAAGTAGGCATATTTAATTTTAGCAAATTCTACAGAGAGGTCTTGAAATTTAAAAATAAAAATCTTTCTTTTTTACGACCCCCGCTTACAAAAAATTTGTCTACATCATTTATTTTTATACTTTCGTTACTCTACCTTTAATCGGTGCCCTCGTCAACCTAATTTTACGCATTGCTAAATGGCTGATTCGTTATTGGTGATGATTCATATCAACAAGGATATTAAAGTAAAGAAACGTGTTTTACCTCGACAATAAAGTTACTTGGATCAATCTTCCGTTTTTTGAAAGGTATTGTTATCCATGAAACAGCACTAGTGCAAAGACAAAATAAATCAATAGACTTTGATGATTTAGGGTTTTTAGGGCAGATGATATAGGGAAGAAGGAAAAGGAAAAATTTTTACTGCCTCTTTGGTGTTTATTTATTTTCTGTTGAGTTGACTGTTGACTGTATACTATGTTTTCAATCACATTCTACTTAAATCACTGCTGGCTTATTGTAGCTTATTTTGATGTACCATATTTCATTTTTCATTCATTCAAATTTAGATAGATACTTTAGGTCAAAATAAACTTAAATCTTTCTAAGTATTATAACTATCGCATTATATGCAATTCACATATAAAAATTACTGTTGTAACACTAAGAATGGTAAAATACTTGCATTTTCTGTGACAAAGAGTGTACCTACACTCAGAAATAAATAATTAAAAAAATACGTTTAAAAGTTTATTTAATTTTTACATTTACATGTCAAATTTTTTTCATTTACATCAAATGTATTTACTAATGACGACACCTGAAGCATCATTTTCAGAACCCTGTTCGTCACACGCTTGACCTATTTTTTGTTTTTCATAAAAACATACGCCCATTTTGTCAATTTTAGAATATCAATTTAAATTGTAAAAAAACGTGTGTTATCTACCAAAAAAATACATCAATAGATATTTTCATGATTTAGGGTTTTTATCCTATAAATTCACATTGCCTTAAAGTCATTTATTTAGCGAATGCCACATGGTTTTGGGAATAGTAGAAAGAAAATACGAAAATAATACAACGATTACTTTTTCTAAATGTATCGTGAAGTTTTATGTGTTTTTATGAATACGAAAATTTTTCTATCATGTTTATAAGAAGTTCTTACAGAGCTTTGAGCGATTATTTCATGGATATATTGAGAAAATAGCCAGTCATTAAAGTAGGCGATTGAAAAGGATGATTGCAGAAATTTAAAATTTAGGATTCTGGATCATTTTGATGTGAATGGAGTCATTTTACGAATTTAGAAATTTATTGGTCAAATAATTGGTGATACTTTCTACGGCTTGTCTATTGACGGGAAAAAATGTACCATGAAAATTTATCTCGGTCTTAACTCTATTTCAAGTTTGAGTACTCCAAATCGAAATAAATTAGCTGGTTAAACTTTTGCCTAAACATTTATTATATAACTTTTTCCATATTAATAATGAACTAATCTCTAATCATCAAATAAAAGCCTAGTTAATTTACATAAAATTTATTTTAAGAAATATTAAAAAATGTTCATAAAATTTTTGTTAATGATTGTTATTAAATATTGAATCGGTAGATAATAATAATTCATTAAGCAATGATAATGATTGGTGAAATTTTAAATTTATGAAGTGCTATTAAAATGTAATTACTATTATTATTGTAATTAATTCAGAACATATATCATTAAATCACATTCAAATATATAGTAAGTAAATCGTTGCTTCATTTACTATACAAGAAGTTTTTCATTTCATTTCTACTACAATCTTTTGGCATCATAAATTCTATTTATAAAATATTTGTACAGTAGAAGATGTTGATATTTAAGTATCTACACTTGTATTATGTTTAATGATTATTAGTTAGGCCGCACTGCAGAAATAAGAGAAAAAAAGAAAAAAACATATATTAACCTACGGATAGAATGAATCGTATTAGTACGTTTTTTTAATTAGCAGTTCATTTTACAAAAATTCAGTAATATATTCCTAATTAACGAAATGAGTCGATATATGCTCGATTAATGTTCGGAATTATTGAAAACTTGTCATTGAAAGTATTGAAATATTCAATTTTTACACCAACAAAACTTCATTTAAAAAAAATTCGTAGCGCAAAGCTAAGCGAATTCCGTCAGAGATTGAAAAACTAGCAAATTGTTCTTAAAATCGAATACTGCATATATATAATTTTTCAAGAATTTTTATTACGAAAACTAAGCGTTTAGAGAGTATCTAATTTAAAATCACAAGAGTTTTTTTTTTGCTTAAAACTGATAAAAAAATTTAAAACTATTTTAATTTTTTAAACATTTCAATCCTCAAAACAAAGCGGCAGGGGGTGATAATAATTTTTCAGCAATAGATTCAAAATGTAGAAAGTACAAGTTTTCAAATTACCTATTGCTGTTACAAATGCGATTTTTACAGAGTTACATCTGTTTGACAGTTAATTACGTGTTTTTAGTATTTTCTTTTAATACTTTTAATGAGTACATATCTCTCGTATTTGTTTAAGGTATGCACTCCTTGAACTAGCTATGGTTTCAACCACTGTCAGGCAGAATTTGAATTTGTTGTGATCTGAGTGACTTTTAGCAAAATAGGTATGTTCCGAAGTGAAATGGATGATGAGCTGTATGTATATTACGAAGTACTTACTCCTTGAGAGTCTTTTACCTGCAGAGCTGGGCTACTCTAAAGAGTAACAGTTTTCCAGTGATACCGGGCTTAAACATATTTGAGTATTAATACTTCTGTAAATACTACTACTGCCAGACTAAAACAATGAATATTCGTGAAGCAGATTATGTATTTAGTTTGCGGTAATCGTAATGTCAATGTTTCCCTCATATTAGTAGAACTAGCAAGTAGTGTTTAACACTACTTATTTAAGCATGTGTTTGTTTTTACTATACACGTTGCAAAATCGTAAGATTAATATTTCTTCAAAGTTTATGTGTATCATACTAATCCATAGTTCCGAAATATTTTCAAACTATAAGCTGATATGGTAGTGCATGTGCTAAAAATCAAACCATCTTGAATTTTATTCAAAATAACAATTCCACGAGTTTTCGTAAGTAATGAAAAACAAACGGAAAAATTACCTATCTTTATAATTCTTTCTACAATGTTCAACTGACCTAGGCCAAAGCGTCTTTTAAATAGACAATTTTCTAAACATTTTTGAAAAAGTTTTATATGGTCCTTTAATTTGAGAAAATAAAAGCTACAATTAAGCGTATGAAAATCGGTTACCATGTTTCTCATTCTTGCGCTAAGAGCCAGTGACCTTTCATTTCGTGAATTACTTTATTCCTTTACTCATGATTATAATGATATGTCCGTTAGATGAACGATACTTCAAAATGATTGTTTAAATTCTAATAAAATATTTTCTTAAGCTTAAATTACATTAGCTAAGAATCTAGTTGGGATAGATCCCTGTATATTATAAAAGCAAAAGTTTCAAGCAAAAACTACTGAATGAATTTAAATGAATCTTTACAATATTATAGCTCATACATCAGAATAATACGAAAGGCTGCAATTTATAAAGATGTCAGTTACCTGCCTGCTTCGTTAGACAATTTCAAAAACTACTGAATGGATTTTAATGAAATTTTACAATAAAATATACATCCACCTGAAGAAAAACATACTAAATAGTTTTGATTCATAATAAAAAACATTTAAACATTTCGAGTATTATAGAAGGGGTGTAAATCCTTAAAAACGAAAATTGCCCTGCGAAAGGAGCGGATATCATGCTAGCTTACAGATAAATGTTAAACAATTTTGTAGAATCAAGCGTCAAGTCATTTTAATGTTTCAAATTAATAGCATTCTTAACTATTCAGCAGCGTTCATCTTAAAATTTGTGAAACATAGATTATAATCAAAATGATTTAGAATTTGTGACAGGAATATAATAGATAATTGTTTGAATGTACAATAAACATTATTCTACCTACATGAATGCAAGATGACAAGACGTATGTATTATTATAGGTATGTATATGTAGAAATATTTACATTAAATGATCGATTTTGGCAATTGTACACGGACATTAAAACGATATTTATGTTGACATTCTTGTAAAGTGTTGTCAATGAAAATGTGCAAATTATTTTAATATTTAATTTAAATTTGTTTATATTCAAATGTGTTTGTATATATTTATAAATTATATTAATTGGCATTCATTTTGATTATACACATTTTTTTTAAACTAATTTAACTTTTGATAAATTTTATAATGCTGAAAATAAAAAGGATTCATTCTATAGTTATAAAGAAATTGCAGCGCAGGAGCTGCTTTAGCTAAGCGAATTCCTTCAGAGATTGAAAAAATAACACATTTTTCTTAGAAACGAATACTGCATTTTTATTTTTTTCAAGAATTTTTATTTCGAAAACTAAGCGTCTATATAAAAAATCACAAAAGCACTTTTGTGCTTAAAACTTATAAAAAAATACCAAAATATTTCTTATTTTGAACAATTCAAAATTTTGTGCTTTGCGCAGGTCGATTTTTCTGACAAAAGAAGGGTCAGTTCTATCGCTTATATTTTTTAGAAAATATTGAAATAAATATTATAAGCTATATAAAAAAATTCAAAGGATCACGATAATATTGCGCCACCATGTATTCTAATGCAATTTTTTAATTAAATAAATAAACAAAAAAACAAAAAACAAAAAAACTATAGAATTGGCAACATATGAGATTTTTAAAAGGTTAAATTCATTTTTTTTGGAAGATGTTCTCGTACGTGTCACGGTAAATTTATAAGAATCTTGGCGCCAAAATAATAATTTTTAATAAAATTGGGCAATTTGCTTAGAATCTGGAAAAATATTGGCACCAAAATGATAATTATCAAAATCATAATTAATTAAAATTAATTAGAACGCTTGCTGCTTAATTAGTTTGTTTCAAGCATAATTATCTCCCGATAAGGTATTTTACAAGTCGCTAATTTGGTGACATAGAACAATTACAAAAATATGCTATATACAAAAAATTATAGTCAAACTACGTATTTATATCTAATTAAAAAGACCATTTAGTTACCCGGTGCAATAAGGGATAAGTTTCCATTATTCAAATTTATATTGCTCTGCTTTTTATTTGTACATTCTTGTGGTGTTATTCAATCATAAAAACTTCATTACCATACAACTGAAATTAAGATTTCTATACACAAAAAAATCTGAACGCACGCAATTATGCTGGTTTTCCACTAAACAGACACTCATAAATAAAACTCAAACTGAAACAAAAGCAAAACTGAAACTGCGATAGCCATTAACCAATACATTGTCAGTCTCCAAAAAGTTTGTAAAATGTTGCAGTTTTGTTTTTTCGACACGAGTTTTGTTTTTGTTTGTCCGTTTAGTCGAAACCCGGCATTATAGAACCATATCAGTTACACAAGAACGCCTTTACTGTTGAATTTTAAAATATGAATGTGAAAATGTTGAAATTCGAATATTAATTTAACTATTTTTTTGTTTCAGGTAAGGATTATTGAATTGTAATTGTAAAATATTATTTAAATGAAGTAGCATCATTTGTAATGAAAAGTGGAAGTAAGTACCCATTTAATTTAATGAACTCTAAGAAAATGTGAATTTATCGTTATATCTCCGGCTACCGTTATCGTAGCAAGATAAATTCTAACCAATGTAGTATTTGCGATTCGAAATTCGATGGTTTTTCGCAGAAATACTGCTGTTTGAAATTAGTAAATTTTGTATTAAAAAAATTTTCCTTTAATACTTGGGCTCTGTATATTATGTTTTTATAATACACGTCTCAGGACAAAAGAGTTCCTTATTCCGTGACAACGTCTAAACTGTTTAGTGAAGTATAAAAATACTGGATTCATTTTGTAGTAACGCATAAAATTTTCGTAATTTGTTTTTCTATAAATTAATTCAATTCACAACAAAACAAGTTTTGTGTGCCAACAAAAATCGCATATTGCAATGTAAGTAGATCATAAAACACAAGCATGAGCGTCGACATAAGCACACGAGTATAGTATGTACATGTTTTAGGGTATTCAATAAGTATGGGAACAGTGGATGATCTAGAGAAAGATACTTTGTTTTGAATCAAATCCCTAAGGCTGGGGTAGTAGTCAACTTTAAAATCTTAAATGGAAACCTAGCATTTTTATTAAAAATTTAGAATATCCTTATGTTAAAAAAAGTTAATTTTAGTCGAAATTTTTTTTTTGTTCCGCAACGAACGCTACAATCGAAATTTTTCTTTGTAATTTTTGTTCTATGTAATTTTTGATTCTGTGTATCATTAAAATAATAAAATATTAGTTCAAAAAGCATCAACATGATATAATAAATAAATAATAAAACCTATTTAACCTACTGGCTGGGCGAAGGCCTCACCTAACAACCGCCATTGGATTCTATCAGATCATCAGGCCTTCTCGTTAGAGGACGTCCTCTTCTCCTGGTGTTACTTGTTATCTGCATTATAATTATAAGTAAATGAAATAATACTTTTCGAATTTCGAGTGAAATGGTAAAATTTCGAGTGAAAAGTGAAATGGTAAAATAGTTAGGTAATTTAAAACAATAATTCAAAAGAACAAAGTCAACTCACATACTTCAATTTCAATTAAAATATTTCCAAAAATTTGTCCCAAAAAATGAAAGCTCTCTAAGTAACTTTTTCATTTACTCTGATGTACTTGGCCATCTCTTTGATATTGATTAAAGAAGGAGTGTTATAAGTTTAATGTGTTTATCTGTGCGTCTGTGTATTTCTCAGTGGCATCGTAGCCCCTAACGAACCGACTTGATTGTGAATATTTTATAGATAAGTTTTCAAAAATCGGTTTACAAATTTAAATTTTGTAAATTTCACTTGTTAATAAATATTGGAGACGTGATTTTTCATTTTTCGAAACAAAATGACTTTCCTCGACTGTTCCCATACTTTTTGAATACCCTGTATATGTAGAATGTATTTCAATTTGAAATAAATGCAATCAATTTTCAAAGAAATCTTTTCACACATAATTAACAGAACATATGAAACAAACATGACATTGCGTTTACTTACTTCTGCTTGTCTGTCCAAGTTAATGTTGATACTCTCTCTTTAAAAATAATAAAACAATAAAACTATAAAGAACATAAATAATTATGATTTAAAAATAATTACGGAAATATTTGTAAACTTTTAATTACTGTTATTATTAGTCGTTTAAAAAATTGTTTTTACTCTTTTATAATTCCAATGCGTATGTGCATGGTTATTATTTTTAAGAATACTTACTTAAACTTCATTAACGAAACAAGGAATTTTTTTTGAGGTGAATATATTTTTATCAATGCTTGTGTGGAGATTGTTGAGGATGAGCCAAGCTAGAAAACAAAGACTGGTCCAATTTTCTATTTTCATCGAATGATAACATCATCTCAAGCTGGAGTGTCAGATATAATCCCAAGTCTGGATAGTGGTCTTCACATCAGCCTGAATGCAAATAAAAAGAATTAACTTGGATTGGTTGGAACAACGACTGACAAAAAGCTAGCTAAGCCCACCCTGGAAATACCATTTTGTATTTGGGCATTTAATTCAGAAATAAAATGACGCTTTGTCTCCCCGTGTGTGAATTGCACTTGTTGGTTTGTTTTAAGTTTGGAACCATACCAGCTGGAAAGCTTATTTTTTTCTAACCGACTTCAAACCAAAAAAGAGGAGTTACCATTTCGACTGTATTTTTTCTATGTTTGTTACCTCAAAACCTTTTCTATTTGAAAGCTGGTGCTTTCCATGTGGTCCCATTTCAATTTGGTTCAGTTTTGATCCAATGGCATCCATATGAAATCCATATAAGTCCTAAATTTGCATTAAGTATGTTCGCGACAAATGTACGAATAACTCAATATCCCCCCAATCGAATTCAATGATTCTTTTTTTTAGTGATAAATTAGATAGTGTATCTCAGATTCACTAAAAATCACAAACTAAAAATAATTTTAACAAAAAAAGACCGACTTCAAAAAAAACTATTCCAAAACAAATTATTATGCACTAAAAAGTAAACAAATAACGATAATATAATATAGTTACAAATATTGTTATTTTTGGAGTCGGTGTAACAAGGAAACAACTGTGACAGAATAGTTTGCTACATTAAATTGACTGACACAGACTCCAAAAATAACAATATTTGTAACTATATTATATTATCGTTATTTTTTTACTTTTTGGTGCATATTAATGTGTTTTGGAATAGTTTTTTTGAAGTCGGTTTTTTTTACTTAAAGTTTTTTATTTTGTCATTTTATTATTTTATCAGTTTCTATTCTTAAAAAGTTGAACCCACGGATTTCTTTGAAAAAGTTTAAGAACACAATCACAGGACCGTACAGGACCGTACACAAGGATAAATAAGAATGAAGACTTGTATTCACGAAGAGATAATATTCCCAGATTTATTTTATACTATTTCATTTACTATTATTACATCTACTTATTTAAAGAGGGAGGGGCAAGTATTGACTAATAAATCATGCATGTTGTTGTAGTTGTACGAGCGAAATAGGTAGAGAACTTCAATTAGTTCATAGATTATAATTGCTTAGCTTTATAATTAACTTTCAACAAGGTATACATACGATTTAATTAAGCGCTTGTATAAAGTTTCGATCCATATATTATATTTATGTTAATAGTTCAGTAGTTAAAGTAAAAGTGGCTGTAAACTAATTAAAATTTGGCCAAATAATCAATTCTTAAAAGGTACTGATCACAATTAAGGTCATTTCAAAAAGAGTCGAAGAGTGGAACCCCTTCAAAAATACCCCTTAGTCATAAAAACCTAAACTAACAGCGTTATATAAAGCACATTCGACCAATATATGTTGAAAATGATATTTTGTAAAGTAGTACGAAAATTCTTCAACGTTTTCCCAAAATATGTGAAAATCTTGTTTTTGGAAAGATTTCGATAAAAAGATTCATCAGATTTCTAAATAGTTATTAAAATTGGGTATAATTGATGTAAATTGTTTTCATTTAACGATTTATAGTTCATGCTTTCATTAAAATGGATATTTTCGACTATCGTTATGAGGATGATTTCTATAAAAAAAACTTTCACCAGTTTTTGAATTTTTTAACAGATAATTTTCATGCTTTAATTTTTATTACCGAGCTATAAATTTTCATAAATATTATATCATTGACAAATATAATTTCCACGAAATAAACAAAAAATATTTCCTGTCGATTATACACCTATAAATAATTACGTAGAAACCAATTATTTTTATCACAATGAATTTTAATTTTAGAACATAATTAATAATCTCATATTATATGTACAATAAAGTACATAACTTATTTTATATTTAAAAGAATTATGACACAGTAAGTAATGTTTATACATTAACAGAGAATATGGCCTAGATATAACTTATTACAGACAGGATATGATAATACCCTATATCTTATATTATAAACCGGAACTTATAATACTTATAGGAAGGGTGCAACACCAAAAATTTTTAACTAAATTATATTAAATATCATATTATATGAAAATATTTTATTAATTTGTGTTATGTACTGCAACAATAATTAACTTTATTTGGTAAAGGTTTTTATTTTTTTAAACACTCCTTGAATATTTCCACGCTTTCCAATTTTGGGTCGGAATAAGTCTAGAGCAATATGTAGTATTTCACATAAATTTCAAAAACATTTTTCTTAAATTTTAATCATGTAATCCAATCAACTCAATTAATAGATGATGATTTAATTTTTTACACACAAAACTGGCGTGGCTGGCGTTTTAGACACAAAATAACACTTATGTTACAATAAAAAACTTATTGAAATAATTTTAAGTTACATGTAACTTTACTGATTATGTACCTTTGAAAAAAAAAACCTCACAAAATATCATTATCTATCACTTCCTCCTAATAATTAACCATTATTATTTTAGTAAAGTACCTGCATCCCTCATAAGTTGTTTTTGATAACAGGTGATGTTATTTATACTGTTTATCTACTGACATGGGAATACATACTTTCTCCAGAACGTAACAAAAAAAGATTTAAGAACAATTTTTTTCTTCAAGAAATGGTTACTTCAAAGGTATGATGTAGTCTGCATGTGGGTTACCTATCGCATAAACAGGATACCCAATAGCTCTTGGCGCTTTTCATTAAACTAACTTAAAATTTTCTTTTTTCTGTATATAATTTTTATTCGGGCAAGATCCTACATTCATTCTCGATCTCTCTACTTCAAAACAAAATTTTGATATAATTGCTTAATAGAAAAAGTAAACATTCACTATGACGATAAGTTAATCCGCCATTTTTTTGAATGATCTCAAATTTTAGTGAGTTTTGTAGTTGAAAAATTTTACAATTTTATGAAATTGAATTTAGTCGAATTTAATTAAATTTAGTCAAATTTTGTTTCGCATATAGTTATTAGTTCAAGAAAATGCAGTATTGTCGAAACGGTTTTTAGTATTTAGGAGGTTAATAGGTACTTTATTATCATTTTAATGAACAACTGGCAATCTTCGTTGAGAAGACGTACACAATGAAAAAAATATTGTGTATAGACATAATTTCCCAAAGGAGTTGGATAAAATTTTGAAACAAGGATTTGAATACCATTTTATACATTTGCTTAATCTTGTTTTAAAAAACGACCATATTTAAATTTGTTTAAACGGAAAAAATAGATATTTTGGATTTTTAGATATATATATTACTCAACGGAAATATTAGTAATGTATATCGGAAATTCACTCATTAATACAAATATAAATAAAAAATATTACAGCAAAACAAAATAAAAATATTTTAATAAAAATATTATTTATTAACTTCCTAAACTAAACGAAAAAAGTAATGTTAACTACATACACGATTTCGCCATTCAAAACGATTCTTATTCTAAGCTGGACTCCTCTTTGAAGGCTAAGAAGAGTTAAGGTAAAGAAGTGCAATAGGATAAACAAGAAGGGTTTAGCGTACGGAACAAGTGATACCTAGAAATTGGTTAAGGTCGTTTTTCGAAAGTGTTGCGTTTCTGAAATTTATTTTCACTTGCTAACATTAATCATTATTAAGCAATTCTGAGAAAGTGAACTATGTTTATATTGAAAAAAAAAAAGCTTAAGTACGGTTTGTTCGAGGTTGTAGACGCCATGTTCGAGGTGATTTTGTCGGGAAAATTTTTTAATGTGCTCATAGAGAGCACAGCTCTTTAGAGCGATAGCTTAAATGTGACATTTTCATTCTCATTTGGAAACGCATCACTTTCCAAAAAATGTATAGAGAGAAAGTTTGGACGACTCGCCAAAAGAAAGCCGCTCAGGAAGTTTCAAGTATGTATTAATCGTTTAACAAAAAGGGTGGTGTCACGCGAACTACTATCATTTTTTAGTTGAACCATTTAATGTTAAGAAATTGTCATTGTCTCTCCTTGCAATTTTTTTTGCATAAACTTTTATAAAGACATTGGAGGGCTCAACAATTGGCCGTTTTAAACAATAAATAAGTTAAGGTCCAAAATGATGTTGATAAGGCTAAAAAAAGTTTTTAAGGTTCAAAATAGTATATATCGACTTCGTTGAGGTGTTGATCGATGTGTATTAAAGGAAATATGATCCGAAAAGAATTTCATAACATTCAGTTGAGTCGTTTCGAGTTGATAGAGTTTACATTTAAAAATTTTTTTTATAACGCTGTAAGTTATTCGTGTGGACCTCAAGGGTCGCACCAAACTCTATCCACGGTCTGTTTTGTTTTCGATGTGACATTGACTCATCGTGTTTTACGGAGAAAGAACTAAAAGATTTTAACAGTTTAATTAAAGAAAAGAAAATTAAGAAAAGAAAAGCAATTGTTAACATAAAAATGTAACAAACAGGACAATTTATATGATTTTAAAATTTTAACGGTGTGTTTATAAATATCACTCTCTAGGATAATTCGAATATCGTAGGTAGTATCGTTGTATAATGTATATAGAACATATGATTGTATGTAACAGCTGTTAAACGCATCTTGTATCGTGTACTGTGTACTGTGTACGGTGTAGAGGGTCAACCTGTTTCAAACACCTGCCACGTTTATTTAAAGGAATAACAAATTCAAAATAAAACAAGCAGCTGTAAGTAGGTACACTCACTGTCAGAAAAAGTACCACAGTTAAAACATTCTAAGCGTACGCATCATATGTTATGTTATAATAGTAACACTTAGAATGTTTTAAAACGAACATTTTTTGTGACATTGAGTATACCTATATTTAATAGTATCAAACACGTGGTAAATGTTTATTCTTATTCCTTTAACTTATACGACTTAGATATTATTATACATTTATTTATTTATTTTTATACCATGCATATATGTAATATGCATGGTATACTAAGTTTAGTCCCAAGTTTGTAACGCTTAAAAATATTGATGCTATGAACAAAATTTTGCCATAGGTGTTCATAGAATCACCTAATTAGTCCATTTCCGGTTGTCCGTCCGTCTGTGGACACGATAACTCAAAAACGAAAAAAGATATCGAGCTGAAAATTTTTCAGCGTACTCGTAAAAAGTGAGATCGAGTTAGTAATATGAGCATCATAGGTCAATTGGGTCTTGAGTCCGTAGGATTAGAATCTTGAATCATCTTGTAAACCGTTAGAGATAGAACAAAAGTTTAAATATTCCTTATAAAAAAATAAACAACTTTTGTTTGAAACATTTTTTCGTAAACATTATAGTATGTACTATAATCATTTAGGCATGTGTCACATGTATGTATGTGTTATGTGATAAAGGAAATCAACACTGTCTACGCATGGTATCTCAACAATTAACTCAGTCAATTGTTTGTTTTCACTTGTTTTAATTTTTTTTTTTTTGTGAATTTGTCATTAGTCACTCTTTAGCTAGATTCTAGTTTTCAGGATGCTGTACCGAATAATTATCAATATATTTTAATCGGTTAGTGTAGTACTAACATAGTCAAAACCGGTTATAACGACGAAATTGAAAGGTCCCTACTAAATCCCTATATAAACACATATATGAATGTATCGCCTATAACAACATCGGTTATAACGGCATTTCGACTATAGCGACTAATATTTATTAGAATTTTAGGTAGACATATCGGCAATAACGTACAACTCATGTACATACTTTTTCACCTAAACACCAACCTACTAATATTGTTATGAATACAAAAACTTTATTTTGAACCTTGTCGGTTCTTCTTGTAAGGTTCAACTTTATTTTGGACCTTAATAACTCATATATTGGCGAGCGCGACCAATTGTCATTGAAATTAGGTAGATCATAATTTCTGGTCTTACACTGTCGTTGAAACCTATTCTGATTAGATAAGTGCCAACTAATTGCTTGATGTCGAATTTGCCATATTACGCATAAAAATGTATAGCTTGACTTGATAATATGACAAAATTTGAAATTAGAATTGTATAAAAAACGAAGAAGCCCATCCCATTTTAGCAGAACAAAGTTTTATTTGTATTTTATATGTATCACTATGGTCATATCGAACAATGACGTCACTATCCTATATCTTCCTTTTTGTTTAATTAGGAATTTTAAACGCTCATATTTTGCATACTTCTAAAGATTTTCAAAAACCAACTTCACTTTTCTGCTCGTGCAGTGAGAGTACTTCACCTGAAGTGATAAAAAAAATTTAGTCAACAAGCCTATTACAAGAGATATTTTAAATAAATAGAAAGAATTGAACAAAAAAATTACATTGTCCAGGAAACGAAATCGATCTTACACTCTAATCAATTTAGGTAACACTGCTGGTAACCAACTATTTCCCAAAATTTGTATAAATCTTGATACATTAGCGTTTCTACCATTATCTGATAATTTATGATTTTTTAATAATAAGAGAAATAGAAATATGTACAATAAATATAATAAAAAATCATTTTACTCTCAAGACTAATTTCCTACTTGAAAATAGCAAAGTTAGTGTCAATATTTTGAATAAAATAAAACAAATTTTAAAATTGTAAAATATCTTGAAAATGTTCCAAAAGTAAAATAAATCAAAATAAATGAATGCACATATATAAATTTAATTTTTAAACTTTGAAGTTATTTGTGGTATGTATTTCTATATCTTCTCTTCCTTATAAATTATCATTTTTATTCAAATTATTTTTCGTTAAAATAAATATAGTCGTTCTAACAATAATTAAAGTTGATTAACACATTAGATTGTTGAAATGTTATAAATATCAAAACGTATATTTAAATTTCATTAATTTATTTAGGAGTTATATATTAATTTATCAAGGAGTAAAAGATATGGATTTAAAATTAAAATAATTCTATTATGTTCAAAAACAGGATTTTTAAATTTATAGAAATGTATAAAACTTGCCAAGATAATAATGACCATATTTAAAGATGTATGAGCATGGTAGTGGGGGCACAAATTTAAAAATATATATTTTCAATTTTGATGATAAATTTATATTATTACTTGACGATATAAGACGAAAAGTAAGAATAAAATTTTTCGATATCTGGCTTAATTTTCAAAATATCGAAAATTGAAATTTTTTTTAAATTATTTAGCTTTCGATATTTCGAAAACCAAGACACATATCGAAAAATTTTATTCTTATTTTTCGTCTACATTCATGAAGTTATAACAAAATTCATCATCAAAGTTGAAAATAAGATAAAAATAATTTCAACCCTTAATCTACCCTGCTCTTACATCCCTTATATGGACGGTGACACTTAGTTTTTTTCTTTTCTAATTCATTGCTAATATGTTTACTTTCTATTAAAAAGTTTTTTTTAAATTTGTTTTCATTCATTCCAAATGAAAATTATCAAAAACTTCCAAAATATGTCGTTTTTTGAGATTCCTCCATAAGAGCCAATGTATTTTATATCGATTTTTAATGACTTTTTTCTTAAAAATTTGCACGGATACCTAAGCTGAAATTTTAACCACATATTCTTTGAGTAAAAGACTACCTACAAACAAATTTTGAGCCTTTAAATCAAACATTGTTGTCATGCTCATACATCCTTAAACCCGTGCAGAGGAATCAATCATCCAAGGGAATTTTTATATTTACAATGAGTATATTATTCATAATTACAAAGTCGTCATAATCTATTAGACATAATTAGAAAGTCGTCATCGCAGGACTCAGTGATCAGTGAAAGATCGTCTTTCAAACAATAAAAAACTATTGACAATAATCGCGTAACCTTGTACCATAATCTATGATGAACTAATAAGAAGTATTTATTTATCTATGAAACATTGAAAATAAAAGTTACAAATATTAATATGTATAATAATAATAGTAGAACATCTAATTGATATTAATATCACCTTATATTTCATAACATATTATATTATACATTATACAAATTTATTTTATATAAATATATGGTAGGGATGAGTTATATAAATTTATCATCTTTTCTATATGATTTGATATTATTTTAATTATTATCTACATGTGATTATTTATAATTTTCATTCTTATGTTTCATTTATTCATATATATTAAAGATGTATCGCCATTTAACGACATATTATTGTTTTGAAACTGAATCTATTCAAAAATTTCTCTTTCAAATGAAGTAGGTTTGAGAAAATCCAACAGCTTTCAGGGTAGTTTTGATGCTCATCAAATATTTAGATAGCGTTAATCGTTCGAGATACCCCACAACCACAAGTTAAAATTTTTATTAGGATTGTTAACTAAGATGAATTAAGGATGTCCATACGTTGACGCTATAAATAATATAAAAAATAGCTGTTTATAACTGAGGTTTTGTAAGGCAGTTAATATGTAAACAATATTTTATTGCTTAGTTTCCCAATTTTTTTAAATTATGAGACCAAATTATACGTTTGTTTCTAATTTTTGTGTACTTTATGTTAAAGCTCCTAATACATAATACTTTTAATAGCTTTTTCCATTTCAACAAATTATATCACTTAACTAATTCCGTTACTTCTGTTCTATTTAAGTGACTGACCTCTTTGCGCTTTATTCTATTTGTATATTTGTGTATAAAACACACACATATATTTCATACAGCCATATAAGCCATGTAAGTGATTCAAATGTGTTAAGATAAAAAAAGCTGTTAAAAGTATCTTGTGAGAGGGTTTGACAGCCCATTTTTTAAGCATATTTTGGGAGCTGTTTTTGAAGAACAATAATCAGATAAAAATTTAAAAAAAAAATTTTTAATATCTATACATATGCTGACCTAGACCATATATCCAAAATTAATGGTTGATTATATTTTCTGTTCTTCGAAAAGCAATGTCGTGGATATAATTCGACGACCTATCATTTAGTGAATGATAAAAAATACTAGATAATTTTTAATTTTTGATATTGATTTTATTCGTTCGTCTGCTTGCTTATTTCAGTGTTATTTTGATAAAGGGGAATACGATTCAGATTTTTTTAATTAATTAAATGAAATGACTAAAATTATTATAATCAACTTGTACATATGGAATATGATAATAGTTAGTGATACTGATAACTATGTACTGGTATGTGTCTTGTCTCTATGTTATGTAGTTGGTACCGTACAACAAAATTTTAATATAAAATAAACATTGTCATCATTTATAATATCATAACACGTATAAGATCGTGAACCCATAATTTTTTTGATTCTTTTATCTGCCATTTTTAGGATTCAAACTCGATTATTTCGGTAGTAAGGAAAATGGATTTTAATTTTAGCTTGTGAACTAATAAATTACAAGATGATTTTTTCGATTAAGCTTGCTTTAATTTTCTTCTTTAGACATAACAAGTGGAAACTTAGCTATAAAATATTCTCAATCAAGTCGGCTCGACCGTTTAGGGGCCACGAAGCCACTGAGAAATACACAGACGCGCCGATAAATACTTTAAACTTATAACACTCATTCTTAAACCAATATCAAAGTGATGGTCAAGGATATCAGATGAAATGAAAAGGATATTTAGAGAGCTATCATTTTTTGGGACAAATATTTGGAAATATTTTAATTGAAATTGAAATATTTGAGTTGAATTTGTTCTTTTGAATTATTGTTTTGAATTACTTAATTATTTTTCCATTTCAATTTTTGAAATGAATTGAGCCATGTTTATTTGACCATTCGTTTCCATAGTAATTACTTATATCTTAAAATTATACGTCATGCTTTTTTAAAACTGAATCGTTTTTGATGATCATCGCCAATTTTTTAATTTTTTGGGATAGGGAACCCTAAGCTCGCACTTGAAGCATAGCTAAGAACACTCTACGTTAAATTACCCTTTTAGGCGCTACGATGCCATAGACAGACACATACACATAGCAAACTTATAACACTCCTTTTTTTTAAGGGGGCTAAAAGCAAATGATTGGTAGTTTGAAAATGTCGAAAGATTTTGAAACTGGTTTTGAAAAATTGCTCTTCAATCTTTAACCATTTCAACAATTACAAAGTTTCTGTCATTTGTTTTTATCTTATTTTTTAAATATGGAAAAACAGGTCAATCGAAAATATAGTTGATTAATATATCTTTTTCTTTGGTACCAAACTTATGTTAACAGTCATCTCGGTGAGAGACAAAAAAAAAACCATAGAAATTTGGTTTCATCATGGGTTGACGGTCTATAAATAACATACATGCATGTATACATAAATATGATGATATATTAGTGACGCGTGCCTGCTAAACAATGTGTTTTAAGATAAATATTATTATGATTGAGAATAATGAATATGTTAAACAGAGATAAATGTACTTATTATATTTTATGTATAAATATTAATTTTATGTAGGTATTCTGTATCAGAATGCTGCTACCTACTCGTTGTGTATCCTTTAAGTTTAATATATATGGGTAGTTTTACAAACTAAGGAATTTTCAGCGTGTCAGCTAAAGCATTATGAAAAATGTATTACAAATTATTTTATTTGTATAACAAACTGTAATTTTCACCCATTTCTAGTTGAAAATTAGATAGCCCTTACATATTAGAAGCCCTACATGGAGGCTTTTTTTTTTTTTTTAAATATTGTTAAAATATTATCAGGATCCTGCTCTAAATAAACTTAAAAATGATTAAATACGTATATATTTTAATTTTTCAAAATTTCTCACCCTTAGAAGAAAAGGGATGGAGCGCTAAAAACTGTCATCCTGTATACAATTGTATACAGGCTGACCTGCAAATTTTTGTATATATACCTTGTAAATTTTTGAGTACACATC
Organism: Chrysoperla carnea; assembly: GCF_905475395.1. NCBI lineage: Eukaryota > Metazoa > Arthropoda > Insecta > Neuroptera > Chrysopidae > Chrysoperla > Chrysoperla carnea. The sequence goes on along the minus strand of NC_058340.1, from coordinate 49,445,526 downwards.
TTTTCATAACAACCTTTCTCATTCAAAAGCATTACATTATTTGACCATAAAAATTATTAGGATGTATATTTTTGATGTTTTTTTGAAACGTAATTTGAGTGTGCTTAGCTATGTTTCAAGTTCGATCTGAGGGACCCGTTCTAGAAACCACTAGAAAAAATGCGACTATCAAGAACAAAATCAAAATCGGTTCATCAGATTAGAACCTACGATGCCTCCAAATGAAGCCATCAGACTTTTTTTGTTTGGAACTTCTTTAAATTTTTATTGAATATTATTTCAATTTGAACGCATGCCTGATTATACATTACACAGCCAGTAAAAATGAATATGTTTAAATTTTTATATATTTACAATATACACATATCAATATATATCAAAATATGTTTATTCATGGTTAGATAAAGATAATCTTTTAAACTCAAAGTTCAGTTTTTATAACAAGTGGCTTAGGGCATACTTTCATTTTAAGGGACCTTATTTTTTTTCTTAATATTTGTATTACAACTCTACTCATGTTATAACGAAATTGCTTCTATTTATCTTGGATAGTTTTGGAGGCTTAAAATTCCGAATATTTTCATACTAGAAAGTGGGTTTTTCTCGTAAAACTACATGTTTCCCAGGCTTAAATTGTATTTATTCTTGAGAGACTGGCAAAATAATCTGTTTAAAGTAGAATCTCTGTAAACTCACTTTTTTACAGAATTGAAATAAAATTTTAAGCAGATTTTTAAATATAACCGTTTATGTTAGAATTTCTAAACAAATTCTTGCCAAAGGATTAACATAGATATTCGTTACGAAAGTTGAAATTTTTTGTATGGGTTAAATGTATGAGTTGATTAAAAACTGACACATTTTAAATCATGTTTTAATTATTTTTTTACAGATTTTTTTCAAAAATATTTTGATAATACTTATTTAATAATTTATGACTTATTTTGGTATAAATATGCAGCTGTGTGTGTATAACTTGTGTATGTATACATAAAATGTATAAGTTTTTATAAACTTATGAAGACTTCACTTGAACCTTCTCCTGAAAGACGCGCAAGAAATAATAAATCAAACTCAAAGTTAAGAATTTATTAATCGAATAGATGTTTATACAATTTATGTCGTTATGGTAAATGCATCGTCACAGCCTTCTTCGTCTATTAATTATAATTGAATAATTAATAGCCAACGGAAAGATGCGTCCGCTACAAACTTAACTATAACGGACATTATACCTTAAATGACTAACTGAATTTTATTTACCAACTAATAATTTTTAGTAATTGTGTTTTAACTTATACCTTTTATTTACCAAGGGAAGTAAACTAAATCATAATTCGCACCTTTTCAACAAAAAGCATTAAAAAAGGTGCAATCCATTTTAACTAGTATAAAATGTGCACAACGGGCACACAACCATGTGATTCAAGTACTGGCCTGGAAAATCATTGTTCGTAAATTTGTTTTCCACCAAGATATGTTTATTTGTTCATATAAGGTATTGGTTTAATTTTATAATTTATATCGGATCACTTTGTATTGTGAAATAGATGTTATCACTACAATTAATATATTTAACGGTATTGACAGATATTATTAATAGTTATAGGTAATGAATTTTATGTGAAAAAAAATTTTATACTTTATGGTGTACATAATCTATCTTTTTTCTTTCCCTATCTGCTTTCTCTATCAGCATGTTATATAAAAGCGTGTTTTTTAATTTTTTTAAAACTATTATTTCTTTAATTTTCAACTGTTATTTATTTCTTAATAATACGTCAAATTTGCCATATTACGCAAGAAAATGTAAAACTAGACTTGATACCATGACAAAATTGTAAGTGCAATTAAAAATTGATTAAAAGACGAAGAGGCTATAAACATTCAAAGATTGATTTCCCATCTCCTTTTAGCAAAATAAAATTTGATATGTATTTTATATGTATCTCTATGGTGATATTGGACAATGACGTCACTAGCCTATATCTACCTCTTTGTTTAATTAGGAATTTTAAACGTCTTCACCTGAAGCTATAAAAAGAAATATAATCAACAAGCCTATTTGTATATTATAATACATTGTGCTCTAGACGTGTAATACTTATACAGGCCGTGTTTGTACCATCTAGGCATATACATGTCTGTAGTATGACTGATTACATCCGTTTAGTAATGCATCTAAGCGAGATGTATTATATACATATATTTAACATTAGTTGGGAGACGCTTGGAGAGTGGAAGTTTTTTAGATAATTAATAATATTTGTATGCAACAAAACTCCCACTCTCTGCATGCATACAACAAAAGTCTTGTGTATCGTATCTGTAGCCTTACAATATATGTATATAATACATCTCGCTTAGATGCATTACTAGACGGATGTATTCAGTCATACTACAGACATGTATATGCCTAGATGGTACAAAAACGGCCTGTATATTCACCTACATTAACACGTTAAAATTACTTTTTCCCGTTGATTGTGGGTGGAAGTGGTTTGGTTGAAAAAAAATTTCATTTAAAAATTGGTATAGAATCGTAAACATACATGCATTAACGATTTTATTATATAATCCTTATTTGGTTTTGTATTTCAGATTTAATTATTTTCCTTGAATTTTAATAAAAAGGTATTTTCTTCTCATTTAATTTTCCTTAATGTATATTGTATATTGCATAAAAGCCTCCATTGAATAATTCTGTTTATTGCAAATCTTTTTCTGTTTTATTATTGAAATATTTCCAATATTGTAAAATGGCATTGGCACTTTTGTTTCCATTTATTTTACTTAGGTATAATATAAAATATTCAATTCAATTAAGTATAAATTTTATTTAGGTATAAAACCTAACGCTATCCTCCTTCAAACCAAATTTTCAATTTCGCCAACATCCTACAACTGAATTGTATTTGCATTTTAACTAATTTCACCATATTTTTTCACAAGTTTTTTGTATTTACTCGTGATGATATTCGCATTTAAATTGGATTTCTATCTCTTAAGTCTAACAGTTGACTTTTAGATGTCCCTGAAAATCCATGTCAAATTCATGGTTTTTTTAACCCCCGAACTAAAAAAAGGGGTGTCATAAGTTTGATTGCTATGTGTGTGTGTGTCTGTCTGTGGCATCGAAGCGCTTAAACGGATGGACCGATTTTAATTTTTTTGGCTTCGTTTGTTTGTTTGAAAGGTAATTTAATGGGGAGGGTTCTTAGCTATGTTTCAGGTGCGAATTTAGGGTTCCGTAATTTAATGGAGAAAGTGTTCTTGTATATGTTGTTGGGGGTTTTTCATATTATGTAAATTTCACTTGTTATATAGCACACTTTAAGTGCAACAACTTTTGTTGGCATATTTATTCCGTATCTAACTTACGCTTCATATTTTTAAAGGATGGGTCAAGACTTAAAAAATATGCGTACTTCTTTCACTTTCTCGAAAAGTTTCCACAAACTGAACGCCATACAATTGCAAAACAAGAAAGGGACGCCAGATTAAACGATGGAGGGATAGTCTTATGAGCTACTCAGGAGGAATATGGTAAAGACTCACCACTGATCGTAACAAGTGAAGGGATTTGGGGGAGGCCTTTGCCCTGCAATTGCATCATGTGAATTAACAACTTTCATCACGTGAATTAAAAATAATTACGTTTTTAATTGAATACAAGAATAATATAGCTATAAGTACACTTCTCGCTTGAATAAAAATAAATATTATAGAATCGAAAACTATGCTAAGCTTTTATTTTGTAAATTTAAAAGAGTTACACGATCATAAATCAAAACTGAAAACATTTGAGAAATATAAAATTTTAATTTTAGTATCATTTAAATTTGACAAAAAACATCATAAAATTTATAATTAATGTATTTCAATATAATATGAGAATTTAATTTTAAAAATGTTTTTTATTGCTTTTCAAAAAGTAATTGCTAATGTTTTATTGAATGGAATATGTGTTTATTTATTTTTTTCATTTAATATTTTACTGATAAAACTTATTTTATTATTTTATAAAAAGCTGTGGTTTTACGTTTATAATCAAATATACCTAATCCCTAAATTTTTAACCGACAAAAGGAGGAGGTTCTCAATTCGACTGTATTTTTTTTATGTTTGTTACCTCAGAACTTTCGACTGGGTGAACCGATTTTGATGATTTTTTATCTATTTGAAAGGTGGTACTTTCCGTGTGGTACTTCTGACAACGGCATCAATGAGAAAACCATTTAAGTTTTAAATTTTCATTAAGTATGCACGACAAGAGGACGAATAACTTACTATCACGCCAACCAATTTCGATGATTCTTTTTTTAGTGACAAATTAGTTAGTGTTCTTCAGATTCACTAAAATCGCAACATAAAAAAAATAATTTAACAAAAAGAAAACCGACTTCAAAAGTATAACTTTTCAAAAACAAATTAATATGCACTAAAAAGTAAATAAAATAACAATAATTTAATGTAGTTAAAATTATTGTTATTTTTGGAGTCGATGTCGGCCAAACTATTGTAGCAAACTGTTCTGTCAGAGTTGTTCCCTTGGCTGACACCAACTCCAAAAATAACAATAATTTTAACTACATTATACATCACGTCTGTCTGTCATCACGATTACTCAAAAACGAAAAGAGATATCAAGCTGAAATTTATAGCGTGCTTAGGACGTAAAAAGTGAGGTCAAGTTCGTAAATGAGCAACATAAAAGTCAATTGTGTCTTGGGTCTTCTGTAGGACCCATCTTGTAAGCCGTTAGAGATAGAACAAAATTTTAAGTATAAAAAATGTTCCTTATAAAAAAATAAACAACTTTTGCTTGAAACATTTTTTCATAAACATCACTATTTACCCTTGAAAGCGCAAATTATGCTCAAATTGTATTGTATGTATTATATGGAAATATCATTTATATATGTGTGACATGTACGTATGTGCAATGTGACAGAGTAATCAACACTGTCTATATATGGTATTTCTTCAATTAACTCAGTCAATTGTTTGTTTTCACTTATTTTTATTTGCTTTATCTTAAAAGATAATTGTAATAAAAATAAATGATTGAATGAGTGTTATATATTTAAGGTGTAAGTAAATAATAAAATCAATAATTGAATAAGTAAAAGTAAGAACAAAAGTATTTGTCATAACATTGAAAATGATTGCAATACATAAATAGTAAAGTAAATACACAAATAAGATGTAAAAGAGAAGCCATATAAAATGTAATTCGCTTGTTGGAAGCTTATATAGGATATTACTAGGATTTCTATTTGACAGTTCTGTTCAGTTCTAGACAAATACTTTTATGCGTAAAGAAAACGACAACAACATTCAACAACATTTGTCTATAAATACCTACTTCTATAAGTAGGGGAAAGTCGGTTATATCGTACCAAGTTTGACTTACAATCAAACACATTGAGTAAAAATACAATCGTGGTACTTTTTCTTTCATTCGAAATACACAATATTAACCGGCTAAGCAGCCAAGCGAATAATAGCGCAATCACTTCTACCTGTTCAACTTAGACTGGGAGGATGCGGGTTCGAATCCAGACAGCGGCAGTTGGAAATTTCAGCGGAAATTTTTTACGTTGAAAACCGTTTTTGAAATAGGGGGTGCAGAAGATGGAGCGCTCAGCTGAACGTACTTTAGTGCAGGGTCAATTTTTATAAGTATCATTTAATCAATAATCATGTAAAAAAACCGTATAATAGACTGGGTCAATTGTGATTCACAGTCGATTTTTTACTTAATTATTCATTAAATAATACTTAAATAATTTTATAATACCTTATATTTATAAATATTGATCATGCACTAAAGTACGTTCAGCTGAGCGCTCCATTTTCTGTGCTCGCTATTACAAAAACGGTACTACTTTAATAATTATTTAATACCTTATATTTATAAATATCGATCATGCACTAAGGTACGTTAAGCTGATGGGTCCATCTTTTGAGCCCTCTATTTCAAAAACGGTTGAGCGTACAAAAAAAAAAAAAAGCAGGCAAAATTTGTAGATAATTTCATCCTCTTCAACTTTTACAGTAAATGTAAATATGTATACAAATTTCCTAAAACATTTACTTAAAACTTTTTTTCTAAAATTAATATTTATGGCGTAATATCGCGTTTAATTAATGTTGCATTACAGCTACAGATAATTGAGAATTTTTCTTGCACTAATTTACTGGAGTTTTTTTTTCTAAAAATAGGTTTATTATAACGTACTGAATGTAAATACACAAAATCCTTACAAATTTGGACAAAATCCTTGCAACCGTTGTTTGCAACTTTAAACCAAAAATCTTTTTAGCCATTTTTTATGTGTGTGATGATCGCTGATTTTGCATTTAAGAAGGCAAACTATAGATTGCTAATTATGTCACTGACTTTAACATTTTTTATCTATTTATTGAATATTTATCATTACGCTATGTATACTTCGTTTTTATTAATCTTGCATCTGGTTATAACTTCACAAATATTAATTTTAGGAAAAAATGTTTAAAGTAAATGTTTTAGGAAATTTATAGGTTTATAAAGTTATTATCATTTTCTTGTTTAAACAAATATTAGAAGACATATCGGTCAAATAGGCTATAAGTAAATCGTTATAGTCCTATAAGTCATAAATGGTTAGTGATATAAAAAAAAATTTGTTTACAAAAATAGGTAAGGTAATTTAATTATCTACAATAAAAATTGTTACCATTTTTGATCTAAGGTGCACGGTTATGGATATATATATCCTAAAACGCTTTTCCTTAAAATAGAGGCACTTCCCCCCCCTATTTTTGTTAGGATTTTGTGTATTTACATTCAGTACGTGATACTGAACCTATTTAAATAGTAAAATAACTCCTGTAATTTAGTGCATTATGGGCAAGAGTAACTAGCTATACAATATGACCTGCAGTAAGAAGTATTATAATTTAAATGGCAGTAAAATTAGACACACTCTCCCCTATAGTATGTATGTATGTATGTATGTATGTATGTATGGTATGTATTATATAATATAATGGATAGAGCTGCTACTTACTACATTCCATTGAAAATGAAAACTCATTTTAAAGGAGAACATTCCTATTTATATTTCAACTATTAAATTTCAATTCAACAATATTGTTTTGTTATAAAGTAGGCACATAATTCGATTCTTATATTTCACACAAGTATTGTTTTATATTATTCAAAACTTGTTTTAGTGATCTTGACTTGACGTCGTTAGTCATCTTGTTTTGCTTTTCAACTTTCTATCATTATAGTATAAGTGGGTATTCAGCTCAAAAATAAGGGAAAAACTTCTTGCATTTGAAATTGTGAAAATAAGAGACGAAATTGCATAAGCAAAAATTAACATAATTCCTTATTTTGTTACAAAATAATATTAAATTTTCTATGTAATCCATTATCAAGGTGTTCTGTTACTGATAGCAGAAAATTATACCACTAAATGAAGCTTATCAAGACAAATGGAAAAGCTCTTTACCAAATTACGATCTGAGGCCTGATTCGGGAAATGTAGCCAGGGGAAAAATAGAAAAATTTATGAATTCACAGACCTATGAAATTCATTAAATTAGTTTGTGTCACTTAAGAATATAGAAACAATAATTGATTGTAAAGTGATTTAATTGGGTAGCAAATACTAAAAAAAATATTTTGTTATCGTTATTTATAAAGAAAACAAAAAAATAATACATGTTTATTAAATTATTTCACCGACACTTAGATGTGGCAGGTATCAAATTATATATTAATATAGGTACGGGGGGGGGGGGGTTAAATTGTGTAATACATAACACAAAATCTTAACTACATCGTATTATCGTATTACTTTACAACTTCAACACAATATACATAGTGTGGTTTGTCTATGAGTATGTGCATCTTAGCATGCATTCGATTAAAGGTTGCGTTATAGGTTGCGTACAACATAAGTAGCCGAATATAGTTTTTTTTATAATAATTTTGCATTTAGAGACGCCTTCCGCTATGATAAAACACATCTTCTGTTTAAGTAGTGTTAAGAGTAGGATAATTATTTCGTAAATTAGGCCTCAGATCCAAATTTGGTAAAGAACATTTTCTTCTTTTTTTGTTCGTTATTTTCAGGAGACAATAGTTCTGCAGTTAATAAGAGAACATTCTGTATACAAACCAAAAACTTATATGCCCAGTCATACAATAATATTAATTAAGTAGTTCGTACACGGTACCAATAAGCAATTTTTGATATCTTTGGATATATTATTGGAATTTTCGTAGGTATCTATATCTTTTGAAATATAATATAGAACATGTTACTCGCTAATAATGTAAATTTCTATTGATAAATGATAAGTAACCTAGTACTCACTTCTATTGATAAACGGGTCACTTTTTTTTAATTAGTATGAATTATTAACGCCAGTTGGTGGGGATTATCTAATTTGAATTTGAATATTTTTATTGGTCTTTCAAAATGGTAAGTACAAGTATTTTCGTCTGGCTGTCTTATTTGAAACTACGGAAAACCGGTCCACTTCCTGATTTAATAAGTACGAATTATTATTGCCAGTTGGCAGGACTGCAACTTCCAAGTAATCAATAGGTGAAACAAATTGGAGTTTATCCATTACAAACAAAAATACAAACATCCTAAAAAAATCATATCTTTTCTCTTTATTTAATTAGTTTCGATAAATTAATATAACATTAATATTTTGTCTCTCAAAGCATGTATTTCATTAAATTATTTTGTGTATTAATTACACTATTTCATATAATAATTATCTGCATTCCATCAAGCGTTTTCTTAATTTGCAAACCGAAATGATTAACTCGTTATCAAAACAGAGCATTAAAAATAAATAATGTGAATGTATAAAGCACGAAAAATAATGTAAATGTATTACGTTTTATTTGGAATATTATTTAAATGAAACGATTACAAAAATCTGCGCTAAATCAAATTATTCATAATATTTATAAATAATATCTGAATACACAACAAATACTATAAGGGCAACTCATGTACCCCGTGACATGGACAACTTTTATCCATAAATTGAAATAGATCACTCTTTTTGAAGTGGAATGCAGTAATAGTAGTGTTTTTTCTATATTCAAAATTTCAAACTAATTAATTAACTTTTTACTAGAGTATAAAAGTAGATATTCAAAAGTTTTGCTGGCGTGTCAATTAAAAATTGTCCTGGGCTAGAAAATAAAAAGCGTAAATCTCCTACTTCCGTTTCAGTATTGTTAGATTACCCCAGATGTATATCCACATTCAAATAAGTCTAAAAAATGTAACTTTAAACCTATCCGTCATTCAAGTATTACAAGCAAATTTTCAATGATTTCAGAAAATTATAATCCTACTTCTTTCATGAATGATAAGTCTGAATTATGTTTTGCGAATTTTTATTGAATATCAAATTTAACAGTATTTACTGGCAAGTCAATTCTCGAAAAACTCAACTAATTATTTTTGGAAAAGGAATACTATTATAAAACGGCATGACATCCACCCGCTTCGCTGAGTTAAAAAGTAAACACCAGCGCGTTTTAGCCTTCACCTCTCCTTCGTCCGCTTATTTCCCTTTCATATTTTCGAAATAGAAATAGGGATTTTTGGGTCAAAATTACCTTATGTACTGAGTTTAATCGAAATGAGAGATAAAAAAATTTTGTCGATTTTTTGCAATTTTTTTAAGGGGTTTGATGAAACTCACTGGATGGGGTAATTTTGATTCAAAAAGTATAAAAATCAGTTTAATTTAATGATTGCATGCAGAGTTTCTGAGATATCGCAATATTTGGATAGATTTTAGTCCGTATCTCAAAAATTATTCGACCAGTCAACAAATGTACCCCTTTGAAAAAATCGAGAAAATCGGAAACAAATTTTTGTTTTGGAATTTGATGAAACTCACTGGATGGAGTAATTTTGATCCAAAAAGTATAAAAATCAGGTTAATTTAATGATTGGACCTATAGAAAGTTACAATGTCAACGAGTATCATGGGCAAAACTTCATTTTCAAAAAAGAGTTAAACCCCACCGAAAAATTAAAATCCATAAAATTGTGAACAAAAGGAAGGATAAGTGAGGGCGATAACGTGATATCGTTATCTCCTTCGTTTTAAAAAGGAGAAATCGCCCAACAAAGCGGGCGGATATCTGCTAGTTATTTCATTTTTTGAGTAAGACTTTCTTCCGACCCTTTTGTCAGTAAAAAATTGAACTTGCTCTCTCTAAACCTGCATGCGTAGCACTTGAATATTGAACGAAAAATACAGAAATAAATGGGCTACAATTTCGATTAACAACAAAAACTCGTAAAATTGCGTAAAATGAGTCTCAACACTAAATTTTTGATAAACATCGAAAGGTACACGATTTGCTCCTGTATTATATACAGTAGAGTAGTAATTAATTATTAACTTGGATGTTGGGCCACAGAGTTATATACAGCATATACTACTATTACAGTTTTACTAGTAAATGAAATCAATTAAATATTAAATGTTTCATATTAACCCATTTATATATTGTGGAGTATATTTGATGGGCGCTACCTACTATTGGTGCTAGTAACTCCAGCAAACATATCTGGATAGGTTTATATACCTACCATCAAATAATAACATTGGTGGTACTATGGGGATTATTATTAATTGATACATCATTACATTAACTGCCGCCGTAGCGGCAAACATAATAATAGTTCAATATATTATATAACACTATATATACAGCGAATGTTATTTATAATGTTGTTAGTTTAAGTCAAAAATCTTTGTTATCGCCAGAAATTAAATGGAAGTAACATTCATTATATTTATGAATCGCTGAATCGGTTCCAATTTTTTAAGTATTAAAAAAATTTCATTCTTGTACACAATATGCCATGATAGGGGATGGAATTTCAAAGAAGAGAAAAAAAATTTAGAAACCTAGGTAAAGAGAGTTAAATATAAATTGTAGGGAATGGTGTAGTTATTTATCGCTTTTACACTTAGGTTCAATAAATTTTGGTTGCGAACACACTTGTTCAAAGGACAATATATTGTTAGATAATAAAGTTACTGTATCAAAATTCTAATTTTAAAGAAGGATCAATATTCCATTCAATATAATTAATATTTATTAACGCTTTTGTAGAGTTTTTTTGGGAAAAAAACCTTAAATCCCCGAGTTTTTATTATTTTTATTTTCAAAATGTAGCTAAAAGGGGTTTTTCCATTTTTTTTTAATCAAAAAAGTTTTTGGATTGCTTTTTTTTTGAAACCTTATTAATTGCCAAAAAAAAAAAAAAAACTTTATATTACGAGTGAAGATTAAAAAAAATTTTTTTTCGCCTAGAAACGCATGATTACATCTCGTTGAAGGTAATGGCTTTAAAATGTTGTGTAAATCGGTTTCCATTCTAGAAAATTCACTTTCAATGGTCTGAAATAAAACAACAACAAACTTTTTTTAGTAATATTGTCTTCCAATCCCTAAAAGGGTCAAAATAAGAAATAATTAAAAAGAAAAAAGTCGCAGAGGGTTTTTTGGTCAAAAATTGATATAAAAATGGCAATAAATTTTTTTTTCACAAAGTTTGGACGTTTTGGGATAGGTTTTAGCAATTTTCAACATCTTGTACAAAGAGTTAAGTGAAAAGGTCAAATAGTTTTTTCAGGACCGTTTTGTAAAATTATATATCGAGGAAAACTATTTGATTGGTCCATATAATAAGCCGATTAATTCCTCAAAAGCTTCTTCTTGTACAACAAGTTGGTATTTTATAGTTTTTGGCTTTTAAGTTGTTATTATTAGACGCATTAAATAAGAAGCTTAACATTGGTATTTTTTTTAAAACTTTATTTCTCACTTCAAAAATAATTAATACTTTATAATTATAAAGTGTATTCTAAACATAATTTAAAAATTCAAAAGAAAAACAATTTGTTGAACTCTGAAAAGATCCCTTCTGGTAATTCAAATGGGCGTTGTTCGTATATGTGAATAAGTAATCAATTAAAAAATTCTTTTTCATATTTTTTATTTCCCGATGGAAATTTATGGGTATATTATAAAAATAAAATATATATTTAAATACGTCAATTTACATTAGTCAAATATTATAACAATATATATCCCCGGATAAATATGGTTTTGCAAAATAAAATCATTTAAAAATATATAATAAATAAAATTTAAATAATACATGAAAAAAAATTCGTGGGTAGCACAATAATGTAAAGTTTGCATAAAAATATCTATTTAAATGATCGGAAAGAGAGACTGTATAATTGGGACAAACAAAAAGCATTTCATGAAATTTTTAATCATCTATCTCTATTTAGAGGTAGTTTGGAGGAGTAATATGACTCGAGAAACAATTAAAAGACTTCTTATTCGTTTTATTCAAAAAGCTTCAGCTACTTTCAGGAATATTATTTTTACTGAATGCTCAAAAAGTGAAGTTCTAAGCGAAGGACTGAAAAAAATTGCAGTTATTCGGGGTAGGGTACTCTCTAAAAATGAAATAGTGAAAAGTATAAATAATCACTATTACATTTTCACTACTACAAACTTAAGAGAGTAGTTAAAGAGAATTTGGTTAGGTTGAAAGGCTTTATTTCTTATTCAAAAATAAAAACATAGAGGATAGACTGCAGTACCTAATTATTAATATATAAACTTTTGCCCAAGCTGATCATTATTAAGTTCTAAAGCTTGATTTAGCTTTTCTTTAAGGTAGAAAAAGTTCATAAGCTTAATTCAATGTAAAAGAAAGTATCAATGTAAAACAACATACTTTTGTGAAATAGCCTTTATAAAATGTACCGACTGTGCCACAAAAAACTTAGTAGCCTGTATCAGATAATTTTGTTGCTGTTAGAGTTACTGAAATAGTCAAGTTATATGATTTTGCTACCGTACTTGTCTTTTTTTATTAGTCTGCCGTAATTTGTTATTAAGGTACTTAAATTATATGTAAACTTGTTTATTAATTTTGTCCCTTCTTTCATTTCAGGTAAGAACAACAAACAATAAAGTTAAAGTAACTGTCTCAACATGCAGGCCATTGCAATTATACTTATCAATCATTTGTTAGCTTATCGACCGTTAATGCTGCTTTTAAAGTTGGATTTTAAAAAAAAAGATAATTATATTTAGTTTTTTTTAGGTATAATTATACTGTAATATTGTATTTCGGTGTAGCTATATTTAGTTATTTATCATTTTTAAACATTACAACTTTAAAAGCATTATTAACGATCGATACGTTTTACAATAATAAGCTCAACTTTGTGAGTATAGGGTAAGTATGTATGAAAGCATTTTTCATTATTTTTAACGCTGCTATCATCGTTTCATTTCCAAGAATTATTTATTTTTCTGTTTGTTTTCGTCTAAATTATATAATTAGCTGAGTATGCTTAATTAATTACGTAAATATCTTTATATTATGAATAGATATGTACTAGCGGATTCAACATTGTTACAATGCTATTATTTATTCAAATTTTTCTGTCGTTTGTGCCAAAATATATTTGGCATTCGATGAAAGGCTTCTTTAAGTTGTAGGTAACTATTATTATGAGCTTTTTTACCAATCTGATCAATTTTATCATACTTGAAATCTTGACTTGATAGTAGCAGGTCGAAAAGTCTCGAACTGCTACTATTGGGTGGTATTTTTTTTTACCTTGATGACTGTCTTATGTGGTGCGGTATTTATGTAGTTATTAAATATGCATTATATTTCGGAATTATTGTATTTTTTTAAATTCTACGAAAAAAATAGCTTGTTTATTGTTTCAGTCAAGAGCGTCGAGAGTTAATTACATAGTTATTATTATAATCCCAATGAGTTGTTATACGTTTGATGAATTCTAGATTAACATTTACACTTTTAGATTAATCACTTAACACTTTTATTTATTATAATATAACTAGTACAATATTTAGAACGCGATTAACTTATTTTCGATTGTATTTTCAATGACCTTAGTATTTGGAATGACTGTTATGGTTAACATTAAAATGTCGAATGTTTCCAGGACACATCGTTCATTTGGTTAAACATAGCAAGCTCCATTCCATTATAATTATTCTTTTATTTAATGCCCAGTTTGCTTAAAATCTATTCTAGCTATACGAAGCACTTAAAATAATATTAAAATAAGAACTTGCCTAGCTTAAAAATTGACAATTTTGGTACTGTGAATAATTTTTAGGAAACTGGATTATTAACCTATATTAAACACCTAAGATAATCAACTGAATGTAATAGCATCCGGAAGCGCAATCCAGAAGAACGTAACAATTATAATACAGGAGGTGGTTAATCGATTAGATTCTCGTTCTATGGATATTTAACAATATATTTACCAGTTGTACTACACGAAATAGAGCTTTGGCCTGGACGAATTATAAGAAAAGAAAAAGCTCTTATTTTTTATATAATTTCCATTCCTCCACCGGCAGTGCAGTTACAATTGACCGGAGTTAATTGTCTTTGCAACACGGTGGTAGATAATTGAATTTAAGACTGTGGCCATGTTCTTGTAGATTGGAACTTAAAAAAGAGGACCTTGTAATACGACAAATGACAAACGCTGCGAATAAGTTAAAAGCATATATATGTACTTTCTCTAGGCATTTCGAGTTACAGGGATCGCTAGTTTAGCCAGGACAGGGCTACTGGAATTTCAGTTGTTTTAATTCTTATAAGGATTGTTAATCATGATGTCCAATTGGTTTTTATTGCTTGGAAGCATCTTTTTATTATTACATTAAAATCTTTAAAGGCTATATAACTCTCCATTTTCATTGTCCAAATATAAAATACGATAAAAATAAAAATAAACAAGAATCAAATCAAAAATCAAATAAATTGATTGATAAAATGATTAATAAAATTGGTATAATAAAATTAAAATATTTTTTATTTATTTACATATAAAATAAAAATAAAATTAGTAATCCATCATTTGTACAAAAATAATAATAAATTCATTCAATGATGATGATAATAACACAGTGAAATAAATCAATACTTAACCACTTTTATAAGCACAAAGCCTTACTACTCAACTCAATTCAACTCACTATACCTACAATACTGTACACTAGTTAGTATGTGTGTAATAGGTTTAGTAGGTGTATGCATGTACCTGTTACTATAGTCATTTTAAACACTTTGTTCAAAAAATAACTCTTAACAAGTGAAAACAAACAATTGACTGAGTTAATTGTTGAAATACCATTTATAGACAGTATTGATTACTCTGTCACATTATACATACATACGTGTCACATATATGTAGGATATATAACTGATATACCCATATAATACATACTATAATAATCGAAAATTTTTATACATGTATAACATATACGTAATTTAAGTTGCCTATTTATTAATTTTGTAAGTCAACTTTAACATTAACCGTTTCATTGAATTAAGAATTCATAGTTTATTAACAAATAGAAACATTTGCTCCATTAATTCAGGCGTTAATAATGATATTAGATACCTAAGAACCGCATTATGTTTATGTATATTCGAAATTCGGTGTCGGCGAGGTTGTTCTAAGCAAGGAAGTAATTTTATCATTTGTTTATTTATAAAGAAAAATTACAGAACAAAATCAACAACATAAAATTCAAAATCAACTTATATTTTAAACATAAAACAATTTTGTTTTGCTTTTGGCATTCGTGAATATGTATTTTCGATTATTGAACAATAAATTATCAACAAATTTAAATAATATTCATAAAAGACCCTTGATTTTTGTTATTTATTGGCTTTTTTCTCATGTGCGATTTTTAGATTTCAAAATATGAACTTTTTTGCGTAATTTCAGTGATAACTTCATAAAACCGTGTAAAACTTGAATATTTCATTCATTATATAGTTTCATTACAACTTTTTTTGTAGAAGCTTTTGATTTACGTAGTATTTTATGTATTTTCTAAGATACTTATAGAAACCTTTTCTTAACTGGATAGCCCTAATTTAAATAGAAAATTTTTATGGTAAAACCGTTTTTCCACCATATGGTACACTATTTGTTCCACCAATTTGTTGTATTCCATTCATAAAACTATTATATTTTCCTAGAATTTTCGACTTGTTTCTATTTTGGAGCGTTTTGCAGCCATTATGATTGCAGTAGACATAGGTAGATTACATATACTAGCATACACACAGGTTTGTAAGGTTCTCTTGCTAGTATAAACCTCCTCATACCAAATAACATTTTATAACACTCATGTTAGTGTATACTGTGTATAGAGAGGTCTCTATACAGTCAGTATACATGTATACATATACATATAACTAACATACATATACAGAATATCAACGAGAATACCCATTTCTACATAATAATATAAGGTTTTGTGTCCTATATCGATCCATATACAAGTGAGATGGAATATTATTGTATAACATATGAAAAAAGTGAATACGATAGAATTAAAATAGGTGGTTAGTTCGTTGGTCGACATATATATGTATACATATACACACACATATTATATAATATTTTTTAATACATAATGATTCAATTTCAAGTCATTAAGGAGTTTCGAGACCAAATGAAAGCATGAAAAGCAAATGAAAGCAAATGAAAGCATTACCAAAACTTTTGTATATCAATAAATGAGTACTTAATACAACTTCTGTTAAAAAAAATATTCTGTTAAATTTGAGGCTGATTCGCTGCACGGTTTGCGAGAAATTAATTATTAAAAATATTATTTTATCTACGCCCGTGAGAAAAGAAGTTGGTACTTTTCTTTCTCAGTATGCGTGGGAAAAAAAGCTCATTACCACCATAGTGTGATAATGAATTCATTTCCGCACTAGGGTGGTGATGACTTCATTTACTATAGGAAAACTTAATTAGTTTTCTATTTTCTCAATAAGCCATGACAAATTTTTGATAATAATTATCGTTTATTTTCACATTTTAGAGGAATAGATAAAATTTTGAACGATATATGCATTATTAACGTGTGATAACGCATTATTAACGTACTTACGCGATTGTCAAAATCGTGCTGCATACTCATTGTGCTACTTTTTCTTAAGAAGTGTTTAATGAGACCATAGAAGGGCAATCAAATCGTGAAACGACAAACAAACTACTATCAACTCAAAACTCTTCATTTACTACAAAAAAAAAAACAAAAAAAATTAAGTCTTGGTTATACACGTAATTCAAATTGAAGTAACATTAGACTTATGTTGTTCCATGACACATAACTTATATTAGGGTTGTAAGATGTTACTTTTAACAGAATGCACGCTAAACTGTAGTCATCAGTAAAACGCATTGTATGTTGTTACACATTTAAATACACCCACGAAACTCGTTTTGAAAAACGAGACGAAACGAAACCCATTTTTTCCAAAAAAAAGCCCTTAAACAAACTTAAACAATAGAAACTAAAAAAATAAATTGAAGAACAAAATATAATTTTAATGTATTTCTATCGCAGAGAGTATAATAAAATAACTCCCTACTTATTCAGACCTAGTTTGGCTTTGAAATTATATTTTCCGATAAATTGACTCTTTTTGAAAAGAGAAAATAATCCGTGATCTGCCGTAAAAGGCAGAAAACATGGATATTTTGATTTTAACAAATTGAATAAAACCATTTTTACTCGGTCATGACACTAATTTTGACTTGCTGCTCTTTTTTCCGGATCATAATAAACTTTTTTTGGAAAAATTACAATATTTTGAAATTCTACGTGAAAAAGTTCTCATATTTCAATCATGGAAAGTTGAAATAAAATCACCCCTCCTCACTCAATCCGAGCGATAAATTGACCTGTGAACGCCATTTTTCTAATTTATAACAATTTCGCCTTCAGGCCAAACTATGGCTCGAATCCAGTAAAAGATGATTTTATTCGACATGTGATGAGCAAAATACGCCTCTCATGATGAATAATTATCATTCCGAAATGTCCGATGAAAGAAATTGTGTCGCATCGAGTAAAATTAAATATTATCGTTTCTGAAAACTGCAGTATCAAAAAGTGTACCGATCGCACTCAAAAGTGAACACCATGTACGTACACCTGATACAAATACACATCTGTATTGAATACATATAAACATACCTACCTATATGTATAACTGTGCAAAAAGGAAATTAATAATTTAGTTATTTGTTTGTTTATATATGGATAATATCGAAACGATATTCTCTGGTTATTGTTGTTTTGTTTTGTTGTTATATTGTTGTTTGTTCTAGCTAGCTACTTTTACACTAGGGTTGCCATATTTTGTAAAACTGAGGGCAGTTTATAAATGATTCCTTCATATCTTAAAAAAATTTCCTTCTAAAGCGGAGAAGGGATTTTAATAGTTTTTTTTTCTTGCAAATAAGAAATTTTACCAAAATACAGAAACAATTTTCACTGTAGAATAAACCTTTCACATAAATAACTATAAAAAAAATTTTCTGCCTTTTTTGATTGTATCACAGGGTTGTTAAAGCTTAAAAAATATTTAACACTATCAATGTACAAGTACAGTGGACTACCAGTAATCCGGCTCCTGGCAAATCCGACGCCATCTGTAATGTGACTTTTTTTTGCTTGTAATTCGACTATTGTACTATTGTACTTCCGAGAGAAATTTATCAGATTACAAGGTACATTTTTATAAAAACTTCCGGATTACCGGGGGTCCACTATATTTTGTGTTGCTTAAGAAAATACCGCGAATCGCTTAAAATAACTCACCTTTGCTCTTAACATGCAAATGAGTACTTAATCAGTATGTTACCTTCATCGGACGGGAAACTCGTGTGCATACTGGTTTTTGACAAACTGAGGTTTTATAACTTTTTGAGCTTTTGTCGTTTGTGTCCAACCGATCTTTTTCTACAATAATTTGCTAACGAAATTTTTATAAAACGACGATTGTAAATTAAATAAACCTGTGTAACCTACGCCGTCCCGCCGATTCGTGGTGATTATACTATAATTTACGGAATATATTTAGCATCCCTAATTTTGACATAGTATAACAGATTGTATGTTTACTGTTTTTGTAAGTAATAATTCTATGAGATTCCTAAATGCATACATATTTCCTTGTATCCGTTATGGCAATTCTATTCTTCTATCTGCACAGGTATAACCTAACTAATACCTACGATATTACACATAAGTATATCTACACTACACTGATACCTTAAAATATTGGGTGTTAAAATGATCTGGAGAAAGATAATTTCAGTGTTTGAGCTACGAACTGCAATTAACTATTTATTAATGAGACGGAGACAGTTGTTATATGGATCTGCACGAAGTAATCGACCATATGAAGAGGCATTTTTTTCAGTTTCCCATTAAGAGCTTTCGATGCATTCCTATTATCAATTTTACACCCCTTCTCTAAGTGATGGAAGACGTTAAGTGTTGGTCTTAATCTCTTTTGTCTTAAAAATCCATAGTGTTAATGTTCCCTTTTAAGATTGGAATAGTAAAAGTAGTGACTATTCTCTATTTGTTAGTGCGAAGTATACCGACTATTTGAAATAGTGGTATACTTCCCACTAGCAAATAGTGAATAGTCTCTACAAAATAATGATTTGTTATACTTTTCACTATTTCGTTTTTAGAATTGGTATTGTACAAAACAATATTTGACGCGGTGCGAAGAAAGTTATATTACAAGCAATGATTTATTACTTATTAAAGCAAGGATTTTGAGTGGAATAAACTGTTTCTTATACATTTAAGAGAAGGCATAAAAATAATTCTAATTTTTTTAGAAATGTGTATAACTTTAATTAAATAATATGTCTGAAAAATATTACTTTATAAAAAAAAACCTGCTGTAATAATATTTTCCACTCCAAAATAATTCTGCTTTGATATAATTCTGTTTTCAAAAGATATGTTCAAAGAACACTAATTCTGTTTCAATTTCTATCTTTCTTTTTTCAATCTCTTTCTATTTATATCTGTTTCCATAGATATAAATAAATAAGAGTTTCACAAAAAGGTGCTGCAATATTTTCTGCCTAGTAACGAATATTAAATTAAATTATTTTAGAAAATTGTGTCTGATTCTCAAAATTTTAATATTTTAGAATGAAAACTGTTATTATAACACCCTTATTTTTGTGTTATACATTGTGGAATTAAATTTAGCAGGAGTAATATTGTTTGAAAGTAGAATTATATAAAGTAAAAATATTTATAAATCATTGAGATTAGAGTTATTAGTTGCTTTATGTGAGAAAGTCTTCAGTAGAAATATTTTGGCGTAGAAAAATAAACACTAGATTGAATTTTCTGGCATTATTATATTGGTTTCTCTTGTCAACTTCATACTTAAGACACATTGTATATATATATAATAATAAGATAGACAAAAGGGTTAAAACGCAATCAAACTTAAATCCACCTCTGGCATGTATATATTAAAACTGTTCGAATATCAATAACAACAACATATGTAGTGTTTTATTATCATATCAATACTTTTATCATTGCTATGATATTGATGTTGTGTCTATATCCATCTACCTATACCTACCTATGCTAGTTACCTATGCTAGTTAGCTGACAGATACTAGTTACTAACAAGTTATCTATTGGGTGGATTACCGATCTACATGTAGGTAGATGCTACCTACCTACCTCTCTACCAAGTTACATACTAGTGTAGGTGTATTTTAATATCAGGGTTTTCAAATATCACTTCAACTTACTGTACGATTAATTTTATTTGATCGAATTTGTTATACCATGTATATGAAATAAATGTAGTATATTAAGTTTAGTCCCAAGTTTGTAACGATTAAATATATTGATGCGACGAAAAAAATTTTGGTAAAGATGTTCATAGAATCACCTAATTAGTCCATTTCCGTCTATCTGTCTGTCATCACGATTACTCATAAACGAAAAGACATATCAAGTTCGTAAATGAGTAACATAGGTCAATTGAGTCTTGGATCCGTAGGACCAATATTGTAAACCGTTAGAGATAGAACAAATGTTTAAATATAAGAAATGTCCCTTATAAAAAAATAAACAACTTTTGTTTGAAACATTTTCTTGTACACATTACTGTTCACCCATTAGGGCGCTAATTAGGTGCAAATTTTATAGTATTTATTAATATGGGAATATCAGTTATGTGTGTCTATTTATGGACATCTTTCTTTATTTACGTGGCGTCAAAAAACAAACGATTACGTCATCAACACTGTCTATACATGGTATTTCAACAATTAACTCAGTCAATTGTTTGTTTTCACTTGTTTATTTCTACATTTAGATTTTCAAATTTACAAGATATAAGATGTTTCATTAAAGATTTCAGTGCCGTAATATCAAAAATATCAACCACATCAACCACTAGAAAAACAAAATAAGAAAAATTTTTGGCAGTTCATAAATTTTTTGGATACGGAACCCTACACTCGCACTTGAAACATATCTAAGAACACACTCCATAAAATTACCTTTTCCTTAGAACTTGTTCCAAACTGAACCAATTTTGAAGATCATCGCCTATATTTTAGTTGTTCCGGTTACGGAACCGTAAATTCGCACTTGAAAAATAGCTGAGAACACTGTCCATTAAATCACCTTTCAAGCGAAACAAAAATCAAAATCGGATCATCGCTTTACGTGCTACGATGCCACAGACACACACACATAGCAGTCAAACTTATTACCCCCTTTTTTTGGTTCGGAGATTTAAAAATATTGATGAATTGAATTTATTTAAATCGAATCATAATGGAGTATACATCACCTAACAACCTAAGCGCTACTACTGGCTTTCCTTGCAAAGTAATTGCTATGAAAAAATTGATTAAAATTAATTTAATTAAAATAGTCATGAAAACTTTTCGATATGAAAGCTATCACAGGTGTGTTTATCAATCAATAAAATTTTAATAAAAATAATACTCATCTGCTTATCAGTCAGAAAATCTTATACTGTCTCTTAGACTATGTCCGGAAGAAAGTTTCCAATAGATTAAGACTTGTGTCTATAAAATTATAAAATTTTTCAGGCAATCAGATAAAACTGAGGTGCATTCTAAGAGTGGTACAGTTTCTATTAAATTACTAGTCCATACACCTATATATTCATAAGTGCATGTGACATGAATGACATTTTTGTAATATTATGTACACATTATTAATATTAACTATTAATTACTCGCATAATTATTTATTTATTTAAAAG
Source organism: Chrysoperla carnea (assembly GCF_905475395.1). Classification (NCBI taxonomy): domain Eukaryota; kingdom Metazoa; phylum Arthropoda; class Insecta; order Neuroptera; family Chrysopidae; genus Chrysoperla; species Chrysoperla carnea. The sequence goes on along the minus strand of NC_058340.1, from coordinate 49,423,270 downwards.
ATTGAGTATTTTTTTATCATCGTAAAACGCGTTGTAATTTCTTTGGTATTTTTAATAAACTTATTAGCTTCCGATTGTTGAATTTGTTTAAAAGTATTGCTACTGTTTTCATGATAATGAAAATACACTAAGAAGCCTTATCGTCAATCGAAAGAGTTTTCAAATATTAATTTTAACATATCTATAGGCTATTCCAATTTGACTCATACCCGTTGGTATTGAGGATTGTATGCAAACATTGTCTTTCATACGAACAAGTGCTCTAAGAGAATATATAAGGTCGATTTTCACTCATCTGATAACCAGATGAAACATACTTTTTATGAAATTTAATTGATTTTTATATCGAAAAGTGTTCATGGCTATTTTTAATTGATTTAATTTTAATAAACTTTTTCCATGAACGTTTTTTTTCTGGCCAGCCTATACTGTTATTTTTGTCATTAAATAATCTTTCTTCTGATACCAATTTCAATTGTTTAACAGATCAGTGTAGCTACCCATATTGACTTATAATTACATCGATCTGTTAACCAATCGAAATTAGAACCAGAAGAAAGATAACTTAATTACGAAAATAATGGTATACAAATAGCCATGAACACTTTTGAAAAGAATGTTTAAAAATAAAATAAAAATTCATAAAATAAAATTTCATAAAAATTTGTATCATTTGGTATTCAAATGAGTGAATCGATCGACCTTATATCGTCTTTTGTACTTATGCGTATAATCACAAATTATACGATCAAGAATACTCACGTCGCCTCAAAAGAAGCAAGTACTTATCCTCACTAATTTTTTTGGCGTAATTTGACAATAACTCTAGAAAAAAATGATCTTTTGACAGATTATTAGCGGAAAAGGATCTGATAGAATTTTGCAGTCATAATATTCCAAAACCGTATACAGCAACATTTTATTACGACATGATCTATCTGATTTACATTTATAGGTTCAAAACAAATGAAATAGCGCTTTGAACTTTGACATTCTGCGAATAGTTAAGGGTTAAAAATGGAAAAAGGTAACACAAATGTATTGGTTTCAATCAATCACTTGCTTTATACATAGCTACTCTATGCTTCGTCAGCACAGCAAAAATGTATTTTAAAACCATGTCTATTTTAATTAAAAACGGTGGTAATTTAACATATAAATTTTTTATGTCGTAAATTTAAAATATCAATGATATCAAAATGTTATATGCAAAAAAATTACACACAATTTAATATTCTCTGCAATCAAGTATAACAATAATATGCAACTAAAGCGATCAAAAGTGGTATATTAAAAATTATATTGAAAACTTTAAATTGATTTTGACTATGAGCTAAAAATAAAAATAATCCGATTTTGGAAAAAATACTTGGATCAAAAGCTAGGCAGGTCAAACCAAACTTGCGTTGCATTTCAAAAACGTTATAACCAATTTTGATCAATCTTTATACGACCAAGCCAAACTTTAAATTGCGGAACTCTTTCTTTAACAGCTCTAATATATCCTAATTTGTTACTTCATCATAAAATTCAACCAATCTAAACTGTTATCGATCATGCAGTCTTTGCGGTTATAAATAATTAATTATATTTTTGTCAGATTAACAAAAATATTTTTTTAAATCCATAATTATGCCGATATTTTTTATACTGTCAAGTAGCTCATTTCGCACCCAAAAGAAGTGCTGTAGTATGAAGGTTTCCCAAAACAAGAAGTGTTATATCTGAAAAATTAGCTATTTTGAGCTAAAAACGCAATGAGATTCTGAATTTAAGATCTTACTTGCCGAGAAGTTTTAAACCACACCTTTGACTTGGAAAGACTCTTTTGTTTGATAACCGATTTGACAGCAGACAATTGCTTTTTTTGTTTTGTTTGCCATTTCATAATGTATAGACTCACGACTACTCTTGCAAATTATTGAAATTTTTAAATAAAAGAACTGAAGTTGTGTTATAAATGTTTTCGAAAAGTTGGTGATATTTTAAATCTATTTGAGGCAATGCGACTTTGTTTTTGCAATGACGTTCTTGATGTAACACTCCTCTGCCAAGGTTCTTGTCAAAATTGAGATAATTCATATTTTATAGCTTTCAACTAAAAACTAAAAATTAAAGTATGACAGTTACTTATTTTATGTTAGCTATTAGATTTCCATACATTAAAAGATTTATGTGATGTATTATTTCAAAGAATGTAGTCGTAAATCGTGAAGTGATAATTAAACAAATTAATCGCTCCATTAATTGTCATGAACAATACACGCTGCTCTTGAAATTACTTATAATTTTAAGCATACGTTCATATATAATAACATACTAGGATATGATAGATATTAGGTTTACTATACATTTAATCGTAATTATTATAATAGATATAATTTTAACATGATCATTATATTTTGTATAATAAATATAGAGTGCTTCAGATTTGAGACTAGTTTATTTTTAAGGTTTTATAATTATCCTGATGTCATTACCATTTTGAGATGAAAATATTTTTAACCAACAACGACCAGTGCCAAAATTTAGTTTGTGCTTTAAGTAATAGAATAAAATAAAGTTCAAAAACGAAAACTCCGACGCTCTTACAAAATTGTGCTTTTAAAAGTATGGAAACAAGAAAAAATTTTGAATATGAAATTTTTATGATTAGTAAAATCGTCAGTACAGTCAGAGAACCTCTAAGATTAAACAGTTTTCCACAGGGCGGAAAAGAAATCCTCCGACTGTAATGACTTACTTATCATGAAAATTTCAGATGAAAATATTTTGTGGTTTTCATAATTTTAAGAGCACGATTTTGTATTAGCGCAGGGGTTTTAGTTTTTGAATTTTATTTTACGCCCATTCATTTCAACAAACACGCTATCATTAAATCGAAATTTGTTTTTCGATCATAACTTTATGTCCTTTATAGGGCGCCATTCAATTTAATATGACACCACATAGCCTATAACCAGTGAACAGATGAACATACATACATACCGGTCAAATAGATAACCCTCGTCATTGTATTGTCTGGGTAAAAAAATTAAACACTTGACTTTTAGAAATGATCAAAAAGGGGTGGAATTTAAGGGTTGAAAGTATAATTTCGCATTTTTTTGGGGAAATTTGACCTCCAAGTGTAAAATGGTATATTTTAAATACACACAAGTACTTATAAACTTTCACCCCTTATTTTACCGTTGAAGAATGGGGGGTGAATTTCCAAAAATCCCTTCCGTGTCCACTTACATCATTTAAAGAACGTTTGTGTTAAATTTCATGGTTCTAGACCCAGCGGTTTTATCTGTCCGTTGATTGATCAATCAGTGAACCAGTCTGTCAGTTTATTCTTTTATATATATAGACTAGAGAACACATACCTACCTAAAATAGTGCAGTACAATTCTGAAACACTCTGTATATCTACCTACCTACTGTACGTACTAAGGATGAATAATTAATATGCAGATACATTTACGTATCATAATTAATAATTGTATTTAGTTACAAATAATACAGTAGGGTCTACTGAAAGTTTGTGTTCTTATTCAAAATTGGATGTATTTAGTGGAAAATAATGTGGGCCGTAGTATATAATGTAAATAATTTCTGGATGCTTAGATATAATTTCTTAGATGAATTGATGTATGCTTGAACAAAAATAAACAAAATCCAAAAATTTGGAAGTTAAATCCACTTCCAAATTAATAGGTAACCAAATTACAAATAGGGGGGGGGGATGAGCATTAGTTTAAAATATTAATCAACTATAATTTAATATGAAAAAAACCGTTAAATACCTTATTTAGGTGTTTCGGTGCAAGCTATACTTTCAATCGTATTGCCCTTAAAAATTTGAAAATTTTTTGGACATGAAAAATGTTCTAAAATCGTAATAATCTATTGGACATATTGGTCAAATGACACAGGTCGACAAAAAGTTTGTTTTTCAGCTGCAAGGGATATTTTGAGTAAATTATATGCTTATTAGGGTGCTGAATTCAATAATAGTATCCATTTCTTTCTATCATCTCAAACTTTCTTGGAAAACTCATTAAAAAAAAGGCAAAACTAGTTGTAGGTGTTGTAGGGATGATATTATCCACTGAAATTGAATTTGATGGTGCTAACTCCTAATTTTTCTCCTTAATGCTTCTCTGAGCACGTTTTCATCTTCTGTTAGCCGCATGGCTTATCTCAAACTAATCAGGTTTCGTTATCTTGATGGGATATTTATTAACTTACAATCGAGTAAACGTTATTATCTTTCTGAATTTTCGATTTTTCATATGGGTTTGATTTTATATACCCAGTTTCAGTGGATAAGAATCTTTATATCTTATAAGAAGCATTTAAATAATCCTATAAAGTTTTCGAATTGTTGACCTGTGTAGTTTTTTAACTTGTTTAGTGAAATGTTAATTACTGAGTCACCCTGTTAGATGAAATAAAGATGAAACAATGAGAAAATAAGAGTCGTAAATTAACAATGAAAAGAAATTACATAATAAATCATGAATAATTATATTATTTCACAAATTATATACATATGGTAATTTGGTATTGTGGGTTATGTAATAATAGATGGATTTTAACTTTAAAAAACAGTTTTCATGTTCGGCAGGATATTAGTTATAAGTCTGTTTGTGGCATCGTAGCGCCTAAATGGTTGACCCGATTTTAATTTTTTTTGGTTTCGTTTGAAAGGTAATTTAACGGAGAGTGTTCTTAGCTGTGCGACTGTATTAGTTGGAATGCGACTGTAGGGTTCCGTACTCGAAAAAATAGTCGGAGGTTTTTTAAATTTTGTAAATTTCACTTGTTTATATTTAAATGGGAAGCTACTTTTTGACTACGTTAATTCCATATTAGATATTCAATCTCTTAGATTGTTAGAAATAATAGTGAGCAAATTGAATTTTCATCAAAAGTTACCTAATTGAAACATTTCTCAATATATTTCTAGAGATTTAATTTGTTGGTAAGTAAAAAATGAAACATTATATGATTAAAAAAGGCTCATTATACCATGTTTACCCTACAATTCATAGATAGTTACAAGCATATGTAATCATGTAATAATTTAATTAAACTAAATGTAATTGAGCATTTGTATATATTATGATAAGATTATACTATACCTACACGATAATTCTACGATTTATCTAATTCTAATTTGACAAAGATATTGCGTTACAAGACATTACACTATTATTACTATAATGAATATTATCTTGGATATGCAATGCTCATACCTTAACAACATTGGTTATTATAGGGTTGCCAATTTACACATTCGTTTATTTTAACAAAAACCTACGAATTTTATTTAGATTTGAATTATTATAAACAAATTATTTTATTATCTTAATCTTATTGTTTCATATATCACTTTGTTCGGCCATAAACCTGACATGAATAGTGTGTGGACTGCGATATCGAAGACATTTAGTGTTTTTTAAAATGATTAGAATTGAAAGCAGTTACTCACGTATTGAGTGTCTGAGTTGGATTTGTTGCGACAACAAAGATATTTGTCAATTAGACAAAAAATTCTTACTACATCACTAACGTTAAAGCATCTTAAATTTCAGAGTGATAAAGATAGTAAATACTTGTGTAATTTCTTCCTAATTCTACTTCGTAAATACCGATACTTACTATTATCGAAAGAATAATTTCGAGATTTGTCAAAGAATAGAATTTGAATGTTTATCCTACTTTATTCATTAAACTATCCAACAGATAGAGTATAGACAATTAACTCTTCTAATTGTAATCTTAAATTGATTTGCAAAAATTTTTTGGGATACAGATTAGAGAGCGCTATGTCAATTTAATCAACAAAACCAATTTTCCTTTAATGTCTATTTCCTACAAAACTAGCTCTGTAAATAATAAATTTTTAATAAAATCAATAAATAGATTTACCGTGAAATAGTGAGATAGATTTTGCAACAATGTATTGCAAGAAACTAATTTCTATGCATAGAAACTTGTATTATCGAAAATTTGATCGGAAGATATGTCGAGGCATTGTCTATATACAACAATAATATTAGAATGCCTTAGAATTACACCCAAATAAATCCCAGAAAATTTATCCGAGCTTTCTTTAGATCAATTAGTGTTCTATAAGCTACAGCTTTGAACTCTTTATAAGCACTTTTATTGAAACATGATACCAAATGTATGTGTAATGGAAATACATACGTTATTCCGAGAAGGCAAACTTTTCCTACGATTTTCATTATTTCATTAGTAATCGTATTCACACATGCCTTTATAAATTTGGTCTGTACTAAAATATTGATATTACAGTCTAGCTCTAGAATAATATATGTCATTTTATATTTGTAGTGAAATATAAATAAAGTATACGTAGTTATTAAAATTTATGGAACATTGAACATAATTAGTTGTTTATTTTTTACATAATAATATGAAACTATACATTATTTATTTATGTCATACAATTTTAATATGGATGCCATTTTTTTCAATTCAATTATTTTGAAAATTGTCATTATACAGAATGATTCACTAATATATTGCCAACCTTCGAATATGGGTGCTTTTCAGACAGATAGTGTAAGGATGATGCTTACACTATGAATTGTTCGGCCAGTAATGTTTACGAAAAAATGTTTTATACAAAAGTTGTTTATTTCTTTAAATACATTTAAATTTTTGTTCTATCTCTTACGGTTTAGAAGATGGTACTCAAGACTCAATTGACCCTTGTTGCTCATTTACAAACCCGACCTCACTTTTTACGTTCTGAGCACGCTATAAAAAATACAACTTGATATCTCTTTTCGTTTTTGAGTTATCGATTACAGACGAACAGACAGACAGACTGACAGACGGGCAATTGGAAATGAATTAATCAAGTGATTTTACAAACACCTATACCAAAATATTGTTCATAGCATCAATATTTTTAAGCGTTGCAAACTTGGGACTAAACTTAGTATACCTTGATATATATTACATATATATTATATAATAATTATCATGACAGAAAAAGATGTCAATTTTTTATTTTGCAATTCCAAAATATGTCTACTGCCCAATTTTCCAACTTTAATAAAACTCCTTCCAATAGTTATAATATTTCTCTTCCAATATTATTCTACATTCTACGAGCTATACTTTAATTAAATTTTAAAATTAAATTTTTTTACTCCAATATAATTCTACAACGTTAAGCGAAATCAGGCTGGGTTGAGTAATTTAATTTAAGATAGTGATGATAATTTTTAAAAACGTAGACTAATTTTTCTTAATTTATACTTTATTTGGTATAAAATTTGGCTTTATTAACTCTGCAGAGGAAGTTAATGTAATGGGACCAGAAATTAGTTGAGCCGTTTTTTAGTGGTAATTAAAAAAACTGAATAAACAAAAATTGCAAGATATGTTCGAAACATCACAAAATGTTAACAGGACCTTTTTATAACTTTTTATTTTATTGGGAAGTTTTTCGTGTAGACCTCGAGAGTCGCACCAGACTCTATAATGATTTGGTATAAATTTGATTTGATTCGCGTTTTTTCATAAAAATAAATTTTCAAAGAATGTTTTGTTTTGATTCCGATAGCAATTGACACACAAAATTTATTGATTTATAAAAGACTTAAAAGTGTAAACATAATAATTCTTTCATGAAAGTAGTGTTACTATACATTTTAAGTAGGCTATTAATTTTAATGATTTATAAAAATAAATTTAACAACTTTTTTTGAAAAAAGAAAACGGATTTAGAAATAAAATGGCGTTTAATTATAACTACCGTATCTAATTGTATATTTGTTAGCACGAAAAAAAAAATTCGAACACTAATTGATTTGCTCGGTTGAAGTTTATAAAAGAAACTTCGTATTTATATATTAATCATTAAAATTATTTTTTATATTATGTAGGTATATTTTATTTGAACTCGTAATTTTCTTCCTAATGATTAATTAGTTTTAAAAGTGTCCTACATATTTATCGTTTCTTTTATATTGAAAAAGAAAAATATTTGTGAATATCAAGAAACAGAAGTAATAATTGAATGAAAAATATTATTTTTTATTTAAAAAAATGTTTTTCGTAAGTAACGAAATTTACTTTTATAATTCTGTGTTTGAGAAGGTACGCGCGCCTAGTAAGGCCCATTTTTTGCAATACTTCTTGCAATAACTTATTTATCACAATATTTCTCATTATAACTTTATCACAATATTTCTCATCTATTTGTAAACAAAATTATCAAACAAATCGATAAATTAAATTAAACTTCTTTAATAAGTGAAATTTATAAAATTTAAAAAAACCCCGACAAATGCAATTTAATCCTTGTAAACCGATTTTTGGAAAATTAGCTATAAAATGTTCTCAATCAAGTCGGTTTGACCGTTTAGGGGATACAATGCCACTGAGAAACACACAGACGCACAGATAAACACTTTAAACTTTATAACACTCCTTCTTAAATCAATATCAAAGTGATGATCAAGGTCATCTAATGAGATGAAAAGGATACTTAGAGAGTTATCATTTTTTGGGACAAATTTTTGGAAATATTTTAAATTGAAATATTTGAATTGATTTTTTTCTTTTGAATTATTGTTTTGAATTACATTTTACCATTCCACTTTTCGAAATGAATTAAGCCAGGTTTATTTGACCATTCGTTTCCATAGTAATTATTTATGTGTTAAAATTATTTGTCATGCCTTTTCCAAACTGAATTTATTTTGGAGATCATCGCCAATTTTTAAAATATAGACAACTCTCCTTAAATTACCTTTCAAATGAAACCAAAAAAAATTAAAATCGATTCATCCGTTTAGGCGCTACGATGCCATAGACACACACAAACATAGAGGTCAAACGTATAACACCCTTTTTTAGTTCGGGGGTTAAAAAAACAGTATTTTTCACAGAAAATTTTAACAGAAACTTCGATCATTATCTTTAAATTTATCTAGAGATAATATATTACCATCGTCTGATTATTCCATAATTCAACTAAAGACAAAAGTTAATTTGTAAGACCGTAATTTGACGTTTTGCTAACTAATGATTACTAAAATCCCCAAATTTGACTGATATAGTTACACTATGCATTGTAATAGTTCTTATTAAAATTCTTATTGGAGACACCTTTCTTGATTAAAAAGTATGAATTTATATAAAAAATTTGCTCTCAAATTATTACACATATGGACTATTTTCTACATTTATTGAAGTTTATAGACATGTTACATGCTAAAATATTCCCAAAACATATAAATTTTGTCTATTTTTGGATATATTTTTAGCATGTTACTTGCTCGTGAATTAAAATTATTTATTACAATTTGAATTGTTATCAATGTCATAAAATATATTTTTTACGATAAACAATTTATTCTAAATTGATGTAACATAAATTTTATTTGTTTCAGGTAAGCTAAAAATAATAATACAACAATATCATCCAAATTCCTTCTTGTAAGTACAAACCTACTATAATCTTTGTATAATTGTTGCCACCTGTGGATATGAAAAGTTCTTACAAGCCTGGATTTTAGGGATTGCGATATTATTCAAAGATGATCGAACTTTTGTAAGTACTATAACGAATGGAAGTAAGCTCATAAAGCTCAGTTAGTTAAGGCGTAACCAATTCCGTCCGCGGTATGCTTAGGGTAGTGGGTTCGATTCCCGCCGTCGCAACAAAATTAATTTAATTAATAGTTGTGATGGGCTGGTGTAGTGTATGGTATATGCATGAAGGAGGTGCACTCAGCCTCTGAAATTGAGGAGCTGATATATTAAATTATCAGCAGAAAGTTGGTAAAACACATAATGGTATCACAATGGGCTCCATAGCCTAAGTGTGTCCTTCGTGGACAGCTAATATAACCTAACCTAACCTAACCTTAGCCCATGAAATTAATTTCTCAAAAATAGATGTGATTTCAGAATTACTATCACCCCGTTTTTTGACACCGTTGTCAAATCAGAATAATTTTCACTTAACAATTCGCTGTTCAACGAAATAGGTTATTGCTTGAATATTGTTTAATTAAATATTTGATGATTATTAATAATATATTCAATGTTTAATTGAATTAAATTTTTTTTACTTAATAAAAAATTAAATTTTTTTTTAATTTAATAATAATAATATAATAAAAATATAATAATTTTTAGTTAAAATTTTATATTTTTATGAAACATGAATGTAATGCCTAAAATTTTAAAAAAATAATTTTACTCGAAATTTTATAATTACGATGAATAATTTACATATGTTAACGTTACCAAAGCACTGAGAGTGCTTCACCTCTAAAACAGCAGTACTCATAGTAGTAAAATGGTGGTGATTTATGACGTTTTATGACGTCATTAATTCCCATACAGGACTGTGGCAGTGTGCTGGAAGTCTATAACGGAACGAATTTTTTATCTCTCCAGTAAAAGGACTTTCTAATTTAAAGTTTTTTTTAATCTCTTACCGCTTAGAATATCAATCCGCTATTAAAGCAACCCGAAAAAATTGATCCAATCGGATGTCAGAACATGATGCTCCCCATCAAACTCTATAATTTTTTTTAAATTCATTTTTGATTAAAAAACAATAAAATGATATATTAGCCATCATAGATTAAAATGGCCCATCCTATATATGTATATCTCCAACTACGCCCTTTTACGCCGACTTTACATTGGCAAGGGTTATGTGATCGATATGTATGTATGTTCATCTGTTCGAACCTTGCTTTTAAACTACTTATCATAATTTGACAGATGAGGTATCGTTAGAAGCGTCTTGATTGCCCGCTTGTTATCAGCTATGTGACGTCTTATTAAATTGAATATGACGCCCTCTAGAGGACGTAAGGTTATGATCGAAAAACAAATTTTGATTTAATTGTAGCGTGTTTGGTATCATATTAAATGGCGTAATTAGCACTTTTCAAAAATATATATATTGTTATACTTAATCACGAAATTATAACCGCAAAATAATTTAATATGTATGTATTTTGTCTGTTTCCTACAAGCTTCTAAACTACTTATCATAATTTGACAAATGAGTTATCGTTAGAAGTGTCTTGAGCGTCCGCTAGTTAAAGGCTATTTATCGTCACATTAAATTGATATAAAGCTATGATCGCACTTTTCAAATATGTATATGTTGTTATGCTTTCTCACGAAAATATAATCTCAAAATCGTGCACTTAAAATTATGAAAACAAGCAAATTTTTTCATCTGATAATTAAAATCGTCATTACATTTGGGGTACCTCTAAGATTAAACAGTTTTCCACAGGATAGAAAAGAGGTCCCCCGTCTATAATGATGAGCTTACTGATCATAACAATTTCAGATGAAAATATTTTCTTGTTTTTGTACTTTTAAGAGCGCGATTCTGTAATTGTCGGGGTTTCAGTTTTCGTACTTTTTTTTATTTTAATCATCTGACATTCCTTATAGATGGATTGATGTTATAAAAGAGATCAAGAAAATTTGGTGATGATACTCAGGAGAGAAGCAAATATTTCAAAATAATTATTCTGTTGACTTCCACATTTAATTGATTTATAGTTGCACACATAAAGTCAAGATTACAAAAGTTATTAAAATATAACGATATCAAACAAATTGTTGTTGTTTATAGAATCAATTTTGTAAACTTAAAATTGCTGATGTATTTGATGATATACACAACAGTCAACCAGTTTAAGTATAAGTTTTGTATATCATTATTGCTATGTTGTTGTAAGGGTGTGGTTCTTGTACGACTGCTGATATAACGTATAGGAAAGTTATCTAGGTACCCTCGCTACATAGGTTAATAAAATGCAATTTTACAAGCTTTTATTTAGTTTCCCCTGTCCCGTTGCCTCTCTGTAATCAAATCTTGCAAGTCAAATTTGATCCACTTTCCGGTTTATCATTTAATTTGGATGACAATGCATGGTAAGGTTATGGCGTCTTGATTTTCCCATCGCTCACCATATTTGTTATATATACATTTTTTTTAGTCTTAAATCAAAAATTTTAATAAAAAATACTTTTTTAAGGTACAAGCTTTAATTGTACTAAAAAGTAGAAAATAATTTTATCTATGAGTCATTCGTACCCGACTATTTGTAAAAGCTTGAGGCTCCTAATATCAAGAATGAATCGAAAAATAATTAAGCATGTGGAGTAGATGAGGCGTTCCGATTCATTTTTGATATTTTAAATCGAGCGGCTCTAGCTTTTACAAATAGTAGGGTATGAGTGACTCATAGAAAAAATTATTTTCTACTTTTAAAGGCTTGTCCCTTGAAAAGTATTTTTTATTAAAATTTTTTATTAAAAAGCAGTTTCTAGAAAAAACGTTTCTAAAAAGAAAAAGTTGTTTAATTTTTACAAGGAATATTTTTTACTTATTTCAACTTTTGTTCTATCTCTAACGGCTTAAAAGTTGAAATTAAGCGACAAATCGTATAACTTGAAAAAATAGACTAACTTTGAAAAGCTGTATCTCCGGAAGTTTCGGTCTTATAAAAACTGGCTTGATTTCAAATTATTTTAAATTTAACCTACATTTAATCCTACATTTCGTGAAAAAAAGTCCTTTCAGATCAAAATTGGCAAAAACTGAATTAAGGTCTAAGCTTTCGAGGTTTTACTTCGCAATGATCGAAAACTTGATGTAATATTATCTTCACATTACAAACAAAATATCAGGCATGTTGATTTAATTCAACTTTCACCCCCTTTTCATGTTTAATTTGATTGAAACATGAACAGAATCTGTGAACAAAAATAAAAAATCCGACCTTGATGACTTTCTCATACCAAACTGGTAGTATGTAATGTAGTATGCATGTATACGTAATGTACATTGATATTGCATTCGTGTGTAGCGGACATTTATCCCCATGAGATACATTTTGGGGGTTGGTACCAGTTACTTGTATGTACTAACATTGAACATTCATATACATACATGGTATATTTACAATATACATATTATAATATGTAAGATAGGGTCTTCAAGAAACCGTATAACGAACAAACGACAGGCCATAAAATCCGAATATAGTATTAGTTTTAGTAATACTATATATACATGAGTTGGCTTTAAGGTATACAACTAACTCTTCTCACCGCTTCTTGCTTCTATATGTACTCATATATGCACATGTAGATAGACTAGGACTACAGCACTTTGGTACATGTAGGGATATTCATTATTCAATAGTCAAAATGTTTAAATTAGTGTTTTATTTATGCACTATGAGTCAATGTGCCAAATGAGTTCTATTTTGCATATGTTCAAACAGATATCAATAATACGCAAAGAAAGGAAAAAAAAGTTGTGCTTCAAATTTTCGGACTTTTTTAAGTTATTTACGTATTACGCATATAGCGCAACTTGCAAAATGTAGTTTTACATTTCCCTAGGAGGTTTAAATAACAGACGAAAAAGCAGCTTTGCACCGTCTTCCGGCCACAATTGGTATTAGTTTTAGAAAATTTAGAAAAATTTTCGCAGTATTTTGTAAACAATTTTTTTTTGTTTTTTTCATAAATTTAAGCCTCTTATTTTCATCCCTCTATCTTTTATATTTTTTGAGAAAATGAACTCCGAATTTTTGCCCTAATTTGCCTCCTCACGGCAAAAAAATGATGTTTATGAAAAATTGATAATAGCAACTAATTTCAAAAGCTCATAGTTTTAGAACTACAAAACTGAAAAAAACCTGAAAATTGTGCACGGATTACGCAGATAGCACAATTTTTTTTCCTTGCAAAATTTACTTTCACACTCCCCTGAGTCGCAATGTAACATACCAAAAAAAAAAACAGCTTTACACCTCGTTTTACGATTTTAATTTCTTTTTCAGGACGATTACAACAAATTTTGAAGAAATAAATTTATTAGTAGTTTTACTTACATTAAGCGCAATAAAAACACTCGCACACATACCGGGGGGGGGGTTATAGAGCCAATAAATAACGTTAATATAACATTAAATATCATTCTGCGAAAAAAAAATTCGCGAAAGAAAAACACGTGCATTTGTGTTTATGTGTGTCATAGCAAGGACAAAGATTTTATAACACTTCATTTTCACTAATTGACTCTAAGCACTTTCGAATGTGCCTTTTTGCGCTACTTTTAAATCATGGTAAGCCCGCGAATGAAAATTATAGTTTTCTAAAATCCATTGTATTTGTCTTGAAAGCATGAAAAAACCTATCAAATGAGTCATCTCTCGGAACCCCATTCCATTAAAAAAAGAGTCGATCATGGAGACTGTCAATAGAAGTGAAAACCTAAAAGTTTGAAGTAGCTGTTATAAATAATTTTAAAAAAAAAGAAACAACAACGTACAGTGTTTGCAAGCGGTCACCCATCCTAGAACCAAGTGTACTGAATGTTTAACGTCGGTGATCGAGTGAGAACCGTTGTTTTCAATGATGTATGTATAGAGCGTTTGGTGACGATGACGCGAGTTCCATGAATTTTAGTCCCACAAAAAGTGCTCAACGTGCCAAAAGAAGTTTTCACTGCAAAAATTTCCTTTTACTTCACTACCGTATAAGAGTTCATGAAACAATCAGACAAAAATTTGGTCTGGCTCCTACTATATAATAAATTTTAATTCAACAATATACTTGAATCAAAACATACGTACTCTTACGTAACAATATTATATATAATCGTAACAATTCTACAAATATATAATACACACCTTCACTTGTTTTACTGACATTCTGTTCTTGTTAAATTTTGTTGATATGATGTTCAGTGTGTAGATGATATTCTCATTCGGATATGTTCTTTACATTGGAATGGAGTTGGGTTGGGGTTGATTAGAACAATATCCATATACAATGTATGTTTTTAGAATGATCTTATACAAAATTCACTTGCTCATTTTAAATTACATCCCTTATATTTTAATTAATAATCAACTTTGGTTACAAATAATTGTTACTTATGAACTAACTGCCAACAATGTATATACGCTATATGTTTGCCATTCATTATTAAATACCTAGTTAGTTACGAAATATTTTATTAAAGTCTTGAGGTTCAACACAAAATTGTTGTGGACAAATTCAAAGAAACTTCAAAGTTACTATTGTGATGTATGTAAATTATATCCAGGAATGTTTCTCGGAAAAAGTTGTTTTTACGACACATATTTGACAATAAGGTCGACTATTTCTTTTTAGTTATATCTTTTCTTTTTCTTGGTAGCAATGTGATATCGGACAATTATCTAGCCTATACCGTCCTCTTTGTTTAACTAGGAATTATAAACGTTTATATTTTGCGTACTTATAAAGATTTAAAAAAACCAACTTTACTTTTCTGCCCGTGCAGTGAGAATTCTTCACTTGAAGTGATAAAAAAATCTAGACGACATGCCTATTATTGAGTCCGGTTTAATATACCATGAACCATAAAGTAAAAGTTTTTTGATAGTTTGTAAATTAAAGTGAGACAAAGCCATGATTTTAACCTTAATTTTTTAAAGTATTAAGCCTGTATTTATCATTCAAAAGATAGATAAAAAGAATTTTAGATTTTTACATAATTGTGACCTTTATAAATTACGAAATTCTTTGAAAAATTATTAAAAATACTCAACATAACCAGACTTTTATTTTTGGTATAATTGTATTTAAATTGGCCTCTGAATACGTGGCAAATAGGTATTTTTAATTTACATTACAAAAACTGTATCTCAAGAGTACAAAACAATTTATAAATATATAAAGATATTTAAAAACTAAAACACGCATGTGTACTTCATATAATCACTATTACCACTCAAATTATGCCTAATAATTATTTGAAGACGAAAATTTGTAAGGTCTAGTTGATGACCACCATTCGTGCTTTTTTTTTCCAAAGATTGTATTTCAAAAATTTTAAATTTGAGTATAAAATGAAATAAATATTTTTTCCAAATGTTTTGAAATTGTAATTTTTTGAAATAAAAAAGCAATAAGGCATCAAACTTGAAGAAAAGGAAGTACTGTCATAAGTTTACTTTTAAAAAATTATCAATTTTGGTAAATCCCTGCACACAGAGTTATTCAATAAGACGTTACCACTTCTTACATGGACAATAAATTATAACAAACATTTCGAATTTTCTGTTGTTGCGGATTTAACTGATTTTGGGAGAAAGAAGAAAAGTTGCTGCTTCAAAGCCTTCTACCTTTTAAAGTCAGTCGGATAAGGGATAACCAATTTTGCTATGATAGAAAGTTATAAAAATTATGTACTATCACAATAGTGGTAAATTCTTACTGAACACTGTAAGTTCAAAAAATATTTCAGTTTAATAAATGGTATTTTTGTCATTTTAGAAATCAATTATTATTAATAATAAATTTTAATAACAATGAAAAATAAATCACGATAGAAAATAAATGCACCATTATAAAATAATTACTATGACAAACTTTATTCATTCATTGATGTAAAAGGAAGTGAATAGAAAGCGTCATGAGTTCTTGGAAATCAACCCTATCAACCCTATTGAATGGGGTGGTAGTGAATGCAGTCATTACAAGTCAATAGCTATCATGACTGACTATCTATTGTTTTATATACTATTGTATATTAGGGTTTCACAACAAAATCAAGGTGCTCAAATGTTCATCAGAACAGCAACGGATATTGATTTATTATAATTTTTTATCATATTTTTGTTAAATTTTTTGTTTATGATTTGTCTTTTATTTTTAACCGAAAAGATTCTTGGTCTGCGACTAGTTACAGAAAGAGTTGTTGAGTGGTCATTTATGCCTATTATAGGTATAACACTGTATACTTACTTATGCACCCCTACTAAGTATAAATACTACCCAAGTTTAATAATTGTACAAAAAATATTTTGAATACAACAAAAAAATATAATAAAACCAATATTGCAGAAATATGCATTCACACAAAATTTTGAAAATTCAGTTGGTCATTAAAACTTCAATTCGAACTTTTAAATTTATTTATATCCATTTCCAAAAATCACACCTTCAGTTATCAATTTGAAATTTTACAATTTCAATCAAAACGTCGCGTGTTTGATAATTTAGCAAAAATGGAGCAAAATAAAATAAATAAGAAGACTATAATTGAGATTAGTTTTGAAGGTATATTTGCAATATTTGCATATTATTGGTTTTAATTTTATTATTATTGCATTAAAAATATTTTTTGTATTATAAATGTAAGCTTTGTATAATATTTTTTATAATTTTTAACTTCGAATTTAATTAATTTAACGAATATTTGATTTGTCTTGAACGCAACAAAATGTTATTCGGAAGTATAATTTCTAATTAAAATTCTTATTTTCATTCATAATTTGTCTATGACGAAAACACTGTGACCTTGAAAAAATTGTTGCAAATAAATAATTTTTACGAAAAATCAAAAAAATGTGTTTTTTTTTACATTTGAAATTTATTATCTTTATTAATTTCAGTGCAAAGATTCTTTTCATCAAAAAAAGAAGTTATAAGCATTTAAAGATTATTGCCCATCTACTTTTAGCAAAAAAAGATTTTATATGTACTTAATATGTATCTCTATGATGATATCGGGCAATGACGTCACTAACCTATATCTTTTTCTTTGTTCAATTAGGAGTAGATACTTCTAAGGATTTTTGAAAGCCAACTTCAGTTTCCTGCCCGCGCAGTGAGAATTCTTCAGCTGAAGTGATAAAGAAAATGTCGTCACTATGCCTATTGCATGCCACGACATATATAGCTCTCTGCAAAGGTTACTTTTCAAACATTTAAAATTTAAATATTGCTATCTCAAAAATTTGTTCTTTCGGGATGAAATTTTCACAGCGCTCGTAAGAAATGAAAATAAATAAATATCCACTTTCGCCCAGAATATTTGAACTAGTTCGATTTTTTTCGTGACACCCTAACATAATATCATCCTGATATGTATACAGGTATATTATTTTATGTTTCTGCGTACCGGATATTGTGGTTTTCAGTATGCTTGTTTATTTATGTTATGGAGTTACATATCTCATCATTTTGCTTTCCTCCATAACAATAAATATTGTATATTATGTGTACCTATATCTATAAAGCTATATACATATACTCTATATGTGGTCTCGTAATTTGATATTTTTATTTTATGGTCATATGATAAAAATCAAGCACCTTATATACAGGTATAGATACAAAGTCTATAGATAGCCTACATAGATATTATAAATAGGTATTACAAGAAAAATTACATTAAATAAAAAAAAAACTTTTAACAAAAAAAAAAACCGACTTCAAAAGAAAAACTTTTCCAAAATCAATTAATATGTACTAAAAAGTAAAAAAATAACTTAATATAATGTAGTTAAAATTATTGTTATTTTTGGAGTCAGTGTCAGCCAAGTGTCGTATTTTGGCCACATTATGCGATCTGACAAATATTATGTGCAACAGTTGGTAGAACTAGGGAAACATGAGTCAACAAGAGCCAAAGGAAGGAAAAGAATCTCGTGGATGGATAATATAAAAACCTGGACACAGATGAATTTACAGCAACTAATACAAAATACTTCAGATAGAGAACCCTGGCGAAAAGTGGTCTCCAACATCTCTTAGGAGATATGGAACACATCATCATCATCAGCCAAGGAAACAACTGTGACAGAACAGTTTGCTACATTAGCTTGGCTGACCCCGAATCCAAAAATAACAATAACTTTAACTACATTATATTATCGTTATTTTTTTACTTTTTAGTGCATATTAATTTATTTTGGAAAAGTTTTTGTTTTTGTTTTTAGTTTTTTTATTTTGTGATTTTTTGTGAATCTGAAGTACACTAACTAATTTGTCCCTAAAAAAAGAATAATCGAAATCGGTTGGCGTGATATTGAGTTATTAATCCTCTTGTCGTCCATACTTAATGCAAATTTAAGACTTTTACGGTTTTCTCATGGATTCCGTTGTCAGAACTGGACCAAAATGAAATGGGACCACACGAGAAGCAGCAACTTTCAAACAGATAATCGGTTCACCCAGTCGAAAGTTCTGAGGTAACAAACATTAAAAAAAAATACAGTCGAATTGATAACCTCCTCCGTTTTTGTTTGAAGTCGGTTAAAAAGATATCAAAATAGATGTTATAGTTATAACGTCGTATTATGTTAAAAGGCTATATAAACAGAAAGAATCTGTTGGCTGTAACGCCATCATTTGTAATTATTTTACGTATTGTTATTTTAATTTTCTTTTTCAATTATTACAGTTATCACATTTGCACTTTGAGATTTTTTTTTTTGCTCAACAGATCACAAATCAGTTTTCCTTAAAAAAAGTCGTTGTACATAAATTATTAAATATTGCTTAATTATGTGAGACTAGCTCGGCTCGTACGGAAGGGTAAAGAAATAATACATATATATGACAAAAAATATCAATAGTAATTTATTTTCTTTTCATTTTTATGCCATTTTATTACAGATATGATATACAATTTACATAATGAACATAATTAAATCCTAATAATGAATATAATTTCTTTAGTCTGTTTTTTTCGAAGCGGTACATTATTAGACCGTGAGTCCGTCATTAGCCAGCACGATAGGCTTTAAAATGAGGGGTAAATCATGGAATTTGATAAAAGAATAAGAACAAAATATTCAAAAACTTCCCGTCTCATTGACTAGATTCTGTTTTAGAAATGAAAGCAAATACGAAATAAAATTTTGAAACCATATGTTAATTGGAAGATTTCCCATCGCTTCTACCATATTTGATACATTTTTAGTTATATAGCTTTAAATGTTAATATTTATTATATATGTTCTTGTTTAAAAGTTTTCATTCACTCTATGATCAGAATGATTTTAAATTGAAACGAAATTAAATTAAATTAAAAGTACCGTCTACCCGGTATCAGTTATTCGAAAATACGCTTAAAAAAATTTGTATGATGCGAAATTCAAATCGACCAAGAAACACGGATGGTATAAGCATTTTTAACTGCATATTAGACTGATATTAGATAGAGAGATCGGACATAGAATTTGACGTCAAATACTAGGAGCTTTTATTAAATCAAAAAAATAAATAAATGAACAATCGACATTTCCTATAATTGCCGCAATTAGAAAAGGCTTATCGTGTGGAAGAATATTGAACGGTTTCTTATGCCAGATGTCATACCAAAGATTGATAACTCAAGTTCTGTAGCTCATTAAAAGACGCCAAGTCAATTTAATATACCCTGCCATACACTACACTTATTTAAACCGAATTTCGTGCAAATGATAACCTTTTAGCAAAAGGTCATTTCAATCATCAACATATATCACAAATTCAGCAATTTCAGAAAATAATATTTTCAATGAATTATTGATATGGACAAAAGTATGCACTTATAAAAATTAATTGACGTAAATTATTTCTCATAATTTATTAAAATATAATAATTTAATAAAATGTTCACGAATTAGTATTTAAATGTATAATTGGTTTTTACTGTTTGGTAGTTTTAGTATAATTAAGAACGTAATCAATATGTATAGAAAGAAATAACGACAACAGATCGATTAAGAACGCCTCTGTTCGTGTGTGGGTATATATTCACCAGAGTGACTTATGATGCTTTATTCCCATTTCTGATTTAATCCTATCTCAGGTTCATTATACCCATGTATGTATGAAATATACATAGTATATTAAGTTTAGTCCCAAGTTTGTAACGCTTAAAAATATTGATGCTACGAAAAAAATTTGGTATAGGTGTTCATAGAATCATGTAATTAGTTCATTTTCGGTTGTCCGTCCGTCTGTGCGTCCGTCCGTATGCGTTCCGAAGATGCGTCAACTATTCCCCATACGTTAAATATTCTTCAACTTAGAAAATATTAGAGCAAGGAATTGATCTAAATAATTAAATTCATTTTAACTAATTTTACATTATTTATATCACACGATCAATTTCTATTATTTACTGAGTACGGCCTATATTAAATATTTCTGTTGTGATGAGAGAAATTATCTCAATTTCTGAACGATTTGAAAGAAATATATTCTTAAAACTGTGAATAGGTTGAAAAAACCTGAAAAATTCATAATTCGAAAATAGATAAAATTATTTGAAGATAGAAAAAGTTTCAAACCACATATCCCATTTGAAGAATAAAAGTTATTTGCTGACGGATAAATCTTCATTTTAAATCAATTTATGTACGTTTTTTCATACTTAATATATAATTAATATTTCATCATTACGCTCGAAGATAAATTTTCATAAACACTTTATACATCTAAGTTAAAAATATTCAAAGTCATTAACGATGGTTGATGTAGTAAGAATTTTAAATTACAATAGATTTATTTTATAATAATCTGGTTTCAGTTTTTCTTCTATTTTTTTTTTCTTCCTCTTCTTCATAATAATAAAGCCCTTTTATCCTGACATTTCTGTAGACTATTATAGAGTATAGCTGTTCTGTTAGCTACCTACAATGGTAGCTTGTACTCATACCATTGTTATAATTGCTTTGATGCGGTTTTAAAATATAATATACTTTTAGTTGTATAATGACTCTTATGTATTAAATAAGTTCAATTGTCATCATTTTCTATAGTAAAACAAATTATTAATTACCTTGCTATTTTAATTATAATCTTAAAGAAAGACAATAACATGATATTGCCTACCTGTTCTGTTCAAGCTTTCGAGGAGTTATTCTATTTATTGTTCGGGGGTTGCTTGTTTTTCAAAATTAATTCTACAAAAGAATATTAAATTGTATTGTTTTTATTTATGATTTACTTATATATAGATATGTTTATTTTTTTTATTTTTTTTACTTTTATACAAGACAGCAAAGCGGTATTCACCACATTCTTATTTTACTCTGGCCAAGAAAAATTTCCTTGGATAAACCGTTATATTACACTAAATACATAAAATTAAAAACCCGACTGTGTTAAAAAAACTGAAGAAACAAGCCCATTAATTAACATAACGACTTTAACATTCGTTTCACATTATTGAGAAGATTTGAGCCGATCAAGATATTAATGGGCCCCGACTGTAACTGAAGTCGGGTATGTTCACTACTGGGCTTGTTACTTTCTTTTCAGATTTTATTTTTCGAAGTCGGTTTTTATTTTAAACATGTAACTTATATATTATTGTAATACTCTTTTAATTTCCTTTATTTCGATATCCTATTTCGATATCCACGATTTGGTTTTTGTTTTTTTTTTTTTTTTGCTTCGCACGTCTATCTTAGGATACTTGGGCTTTTAAGACGAATATATCTTAACTGTTGAAATCCATAACGCTATTTGGAAGATACGTTGGAAAAACATAACCACTCCTTGACAGTCCGGTAAATACAAACTACGCTGATTACAAAAAAATAGGCTGAGTTTAGTTTACAATTAATTAAATAGTAATATTGATTTAACAGTTCCAAAAAGTATCATAATGTTACAATATCATATTCATGTGACGCACTAATAAAAAATCATTCTAACAGGGGCGTAATGCCATGTGTTATAACATACCACGTTAAGTATACGGTAAGTTATTCATAGCATGCTGAAAATTCAAAATTGAAATATGCAAAAGATAGAGTGGTTATTAAGTAACTAAAACTAAATTTTCAGACAAAAGGCCATTTCGATCAAATGATAGCTATCGAACATAAAATAAAAACCTTTTATCTACGCTCGTGGGACAAGAACTTTTTTTTTTCAACCAATCAAATAAGCTCTTAAAAAGGAATTTTTCATCAAGTTCAACCAATCAGATTAGACAAATTACTGACAAAATCTAGAATGATAACAAGCTACGATAGTAACTTCTATTTTTTTTTTCCATAACTCATGAAAAATTTTAAATAATAATTATCGTTTATTTTTACATTTAATTAGCGTTAATAATTTTTCACGATTTGAGTGTTATAACCCATTACTAACGTACTTTTGCGATTGTCCAACTCGTACTACACACTCGTTGTGCAAATTTCGCATTTGTACGTTAATAACGCTTACTGACTTGTATCGTAAATAACTATTTCAAATGAAAAGTATAATTTTGATCTATATGTTGAAAACAAAGAAAAACAAGTTAAGACAAACAATTGACTGAGTTAATTTTTGAAATACCCTGATTTTAGGAAACTTTATTATTCAAAAAATGTTTTACCAAGTTTAATAAATCAAGTTTTAATAAATAAACTATAGTAATTATAAAATTATTGAATTTTCTCAAACATAGTCAAAATACTTGGATTGAATCAGATATATATATTTATTTCACTGCTGTTAATTTGTATATGAATATACAAATACATATACATAATAAATCCCTGGAATGAAATTTCTACCACCCACTCATAAAGGGTACTTGAACACTTTTATACGTCAACGTTAAAGTATAAAGTCAAGTGTTGTGCCTGCGCGCTCATTCTCATATTCTCATAAAATTATTATTATCATGCACACATACATACATCAACACACATGGTGACATGATGCTTGTTGGTTATTTCACAATATACAGTGAAATTTAAGAAAAAAGGAAATAGTAATTTTTATCTTACGTTTCAAACAAAATTTGTTAAAAATTGGTGCTTATCAGCATGAACGTTTTCATCAAAATACTACTAAAATCTATACCAAATTTTCGAACATCGAATCTTACCAACTGGCTACATTAATATTATGTTTTAACAGTTTAAGTATGCAGTGTTCTTACTAATCAATTATATTACATAGTAGTATTGATAGGTTGCATATTAAGTTATCTCTAACAATACATAAATAATTAGAAATAGATTGAAAATTCGACAAAAAAATAGTTTTAATCAAACTATGGAGTAACTGTTTGGTTGTTGGGTAAAAATAGGTACGCATATTCGCGGGGTTTAAAAGTAAAGATTGATCTTGCTTATCCCCTTTCTATAACACTCAAAATAATGATTGTTTTACACGATTGTCGTAATTATTCATTGCGTATATCAGAAAAGATGGCTGTGAAATATTTTATATTGACTATTTTTTACAGAAATCTGTAATTTATGGTAATATCAAATGACTTTTGGCATTCCGAACTTGTTGCTTTGCCTAACGAAGCTATTAAAGGCGGATGATGATTTTAAGATGAAAATGTGGCAACTATTCTATTTTTGATTTACGTACCATGTAAATAAGTAAGCTGACAGCCGAACGGATAGAATTGGGCTAGTTTCGGCATTTTCTACACATATAACAAATTTTTGGTTGAAATTTAATTTATCTTGATATTATAATTATTCTCTATTTTTGAATGACACTGTACAAAGGATCATGTGAAAAGCTGGTAGCTAAGAGCTAGCTGCTGAATTCTAGTGAGGATGCTGATGATATGTTGGATATAAAAATAGAGAGAATTGGTACCCTACTGCTTCTTTCACTTTTTACCCTTCTTACGTTCACCATTGTGTTCGTGTATGGTCGGTAGTACGTACTTGAATAATGTTCATCAAATAAATTTAATTGCTTCAAGTAAGTCATCAATATTGATGTACTTTCAATCCAATTGATACTTTGACATATATAAGGTTAAATCTATCTTTATAAATTTGTATATTATTTATAATTTGCAAAAAAATGATATTGGCTGTGCGTATATATTCACTTTAAAAATGTTGACATTCTTATATACTCGTAATCTATCAGAAATTTTCGCTTAATTTTAACTTTCTTTCAATTAATTGTCTATCTACTTAACTATATACAAAAATATGGCAGTAATAATTCGATTGCATTTGCAAAATGTATAAAAACAGTGTTCTATGAGTTATTCGATGGTTTCAAAGTTGTCCATTTAATCAATCATAAGTCCATACAGTAGGGGAAATTCCAGGATTCATTTTGCTTATCCTTTGATAGTTCAGTATTTAAATAAATAAATAAATCCTGATAAAAATATGTATTGCAAGGTCAGAAAAAGTAAAATAAATTTTTGCAGTTGCTCACGAATTACACAGGTAACACACCTTTTTTTTGTGACGTAGTTTCACACTCCTCTTAGGGGTCCAAATAATACACCAACAAGTAAAATTAACAAAATTTATAAAACTCCTGACAAATTTTTCGGGTACGGAACCCTAAAATCGCACTTGAAACATATCAAAAAGAACTCTCTTTTAATTTCCCTTTTTCCTTAGATCCCTCTCCAAATTTAATCGATTTTGAGAATCATGGCCTATTTTTAGTTATTCCGGGTACGGAACCCTAAACCGCACTTGAAACATAGCTAAGAACACTCTCCATTAAATAAACTCTCAAAGGAAACAAAAGAAATCAAAATCGGTTCATCCGTTTAGGCGCTACGACATCCTCATGTTATTTATATTCATTATTTCTGGTATGTGTCTACTCTCTTAAAATAACAAATTTCACAGAAGTTTTAATAAATTTTCGGTATAATTATTTTATTTGTCAAAAACTGCAAGAGATACCTAACCCTACATACGTACGTATGAGCTAAGGTATATAATAATATACACTGATGACAATATCTCTCCAACTAAACTCAACGAACAAACGACGCCTTTTTTAAGTGTTTCTACAAACAACTGATTTTGTTTGAGAGTTGGAGTTGTAGTACGTATTATGATGCTTTACAAGTATTATAAAATTCGAGGTGAAAGTTCAACTTCTACTAATTTTTTTTTTACTTCCAAACTAGGTGTTGTTTTATTTTTAAAATAGGTGAAGTACTGTAGAAAATTCTCATGATGACAAGGTTTTTATTTATCGTTTTGTTGGATTATGTATACATAATCCTACAATAACAGAGTTTTCATTCGTTAATTTATTAGAGTATAGATTCCTGGAATTTTGGGATTATAATTGTTGCAACTTCGGCTCTGTGGATTTCATGCATCTAGATTACACAGAAAAGTAGGGTAAGATGTAATACCTAGAGTCAGTCCTATGTACCTTGAATCATTCGTAGTTTCTTGGTAGAAATTGATATTTACTGGATAGAATTTGTATTTATATGATGGCATATTATCAGAATGTAGGCAAGCCGAAGACTGAATGTCAATGTAATCTTGTTTTTGAAAAAATTTAAAATATAAATTTTTGTGAAAAAGTAAAATTTGGATTATTCTATCCATTTACAAGCAGACCATTTCATATGCCTTGAATCTACCCATAAATAAGCATTTTATACCGATAAATTGTATTGACAACAAACCATGCTTAAAGTTTTTGGGTGAAATGCCCTACCAGGAACCATGTTGAAAAAGCTGCTATTATATGTTAAAGTAAGTTTAAGCAGCATGGCGTCAGTTTTCCGCGGTACAGGGGGTGTGTAAGTGAGAATATGAACACTACACCCACTGACATTTCAACCCTTCACCAGCAAATATATACAGCTTTATACTAATTTTGCATAAGAATTCGAAGCGAATTACATAAATGACGGACAGAAATACTTTTTTCAGTTAATATATAGCTTTCAGATTGGAAGAAAACTCTTTTAGTAATTTGTAAATTTTCAAAATGCTTCAGGCTAAACTAACATTTACATTATTTATTATCTACACCTTTTCGAAATTCTATATAACCAGAATTTCGAAGTTTTAACCTCAAAATCTGTATTTTTTGTGGAGACTAATCCGTATAGCTGTAAGTCACATACATCAGCTCGTACAAAATAACAACATGTCTATTTTCATATTTTATAATTTATTTTTATAATAATAAAAATATTTGCAACAAAATGTGTATTATATAATAAAAATAAATCTATTTGTTTCTAGTTTTTATATACTGTAGAACTGGACTTGGAAAAACAAAATAACCACAAATATGATTATAGTTAGACAAAACACATCACATCCAGTGGATATGCTAAAGGGGTTGTCGTCAATTTTTATATATATTTATTTCACTAACAAAATGAAAATAAAATATTTCATAAAAATGTATATCTTTATTGGAAAATTTCATGTTTGCCCATTCAATGAAGATAGTAGGTAACTGTTAACAAAATACCTTTATAGTATAGTCGTCGGCGAAAATATTTATTTTAAGGTAGTCTGAACATGAACTCACTTTTCTTAAGCTTCATAGATTCAATAGTTTCGGCGTATGACCGCTGGAAAGTGTGGTAATGCTGGTTATGCCTTATAACCAATTTAAACAAGCTTATGCGTCTGTAACATACCTTTCAAAAGTGGTATGTTTGTTACGCTTCAACGAAAAAACTATCAAATGAATTTGAATGAAACTGTAAAACAATATAGCTCATAATTCAGAATAACACATGAGCTATATTTTTAAAGATACATATGAAAAAAAAAATAAACTTATTTTATATTGACATTTTACTGCTCCATCTATGATCAAATAAAATAGTAAATTTAAAACAATTCCTGGCCATCTTTTCTGAAATACTCAATGAATTATGACTATTTTACACTAAAAACATTGAAAACTAGATCTTTTATAGCGTATATTTTAGCTGTGTAAAACAATCCCTTCGAGTGTTATGGAAGGGGGAATAAGTGAGAGGCGGATTTTATAAAGCGGTGGTTTTTCACTTTTAAACCCAGTAAAGCGGAGTGTATTAATCTAGTAATTTTTAAAAAATGACTTTTGAAATATAATACTTTTATAAAATGTTGCCTTGTTTATTTGGTGTTAAAATATATTTTGACAAAAGAATTTCTATTTGATAAAAAATCAAAAGAAATTCGATGATAAATAATAGTTTAAAAAACTAAAAAACACGCTTTTGTAACTAGCTGAATTAAATGATAAAAAATAATTTCTCTAAATTCAAAAAAATCATATTATCGTAAAAAAGCGTGGTGTGCTAAAAATTATTGTAAATATGTTATTAAAAGATATTAGTAAAAGTAAAATCATTATAAAATATCTTAAAAAGCACCCCACGCATTTTGGTGATAAAATGGTTTTTTTGAATTAAAAGAAATTATTATCTACCTTTTAGTTCAGCTGGGTACAAAAACGAGTTTTTTAAACTATTAAGTTTTTTGGACTATTTTTACTTATCAAAATTATCAATCAAAGTATAAATATGGTGGGAGCGCAAGTAAATATATATATTTTCAGATATGGAAATCGTAAATCCAGAAAATCATGATCAAATAAACTTAATAAATTATTATATTGTCATCAGTCCTTGATAAATATGTCATATTTCGAGTTCAACCGACGTTTTGAAGGGAATCAAAATCATGTTTCAAAGTTTCCGTTACATACTCACATACTAACATACGTATGAAGCTAAAAAAGCGTGTTAAAAATGAATTTGCTTGACCAGATGCACAAAATTTTGTAAATAAGAACAATTGTTTTAGCGATGGTAGTTGATATTTGACTATTTGAGACATCATGGGGCTGACATTTTAATTGAAAATGGGAGTGTAAAAGTGGACTTTTCAAAAAAGTTCTGTTTGTTTTATAATTTACAGCTCTACTTCTAGCCTACAGGATTGTAAATATGTGTGTACAAAATATAGATAGATATTATAATAATAGCTGTTCTTCCAGCTCCTTCTTCACTATGGTACTAAAAATGTCGTCCTCATGTAGGTATCTAGAAAAGCTTGTACACCATTTGAACACACATATAAGAAGTATTATAAAGATGTAGATACAGTATTTATATATATATATATATAGAACTCTCATAACATATGTAAGGTCATATGACCTGACTTGTCTCTGTTATAAAATTTAATATTAAAGGTGTTGGCCAGTTCTGTAGTAAAATCATATAAATACAAATAAATTTTTCTTGTTTTTATTATCTTTTTAGGTTATGTATACTTACTCGTATGTGTTATTTACTCTTTACTCTTTTTTATTTTATACTGCTGTGCGCTGTTCTCTGCTGGGTTATGTTGCATAACAACGCCACTAGTCCACTACCGCCACATAAGGGATAAAAGTAAACATTTTTTATTTACGATGTCAAATTTTGTTCTCATATAATATATCTACCTATTTTTTGTTTGTATTATATACTTTCTTTTTAGGTGTACATATATGTAATATAAGAGGTACTTTTATCATAGCTTAAT
Organism: Chrysoperla carnea; assembly: GCF_905475395.1. Lineage (NCBI taxonomy): Eukaryota > Metazoa > Arthropoda > Insecta > Neuroptera > Chrysopidae > Chrysoperla > Chrysoperla carnea. Next base: position 49,394,168 of record NC_058340.1, on the reverse strand, counting down.
GAATTTTAACAGAATTTTCGAAAGCACTTTTGTTTTGTAGCGAATTTTCACCTGAATTAAGTGTTGAGCAGAATGATGGGTATGTTAGATTAAGGTTACGTTATAAAAATGTAAAAGTAGACTTAATACTATAACAAAATTTGAAAGTTGCGTTAAAATTGTTTAAAAAGCAAGAAGTTATAATCATTTAAAGATTTGGCCGTCTCTTTCTTGCAAAACATAGTTTTATATATAATCTCTATGGCGATACCGTCCAATGACGTCATTATATTCTATTTTTGTTTAAGTAGGAGCTTGATATTTTGTATACCTCTAAAGATTTTCCAAAATCAACTTCACTTTTCTGTCCGTGGAGTGAGAATTCTTCACCAGAAGTTATTACAAAATTTTTCGTTTTATATGACAATATTTGGTTTTTTTGAATGTCATTATAACAAGAAGGGCACAATTGTACACAATTTTTTTCCAAGGAAGTAATGCCAGGATGTTTTTAGTACCAAAATGCACAAACCCACTTAATTAGCCCATGTAGTTCAGTCTGCTGTTCGTATATCTATTTTTCATTACATATAGAATCAAAATATTTCTAAAAGCATTGTCTATTTTTGCTTTGTCAATTTCAATATTACAACCCCATAAATAATGTGAAATCATTTAACTGAAATTACTTTGTAGAAAGTCAAACGTCTTTCTTAATTTTGTTAATACGTATAACAAACATGTAAGGAAAAGTCGTGTACCTCTATACAAATGTTCCTTTGGATGGTTACTTGAAATTGATTAGTAAAGGACACTAAAAGTAGTTTTTTTTTAAATTTCAACATAATTTCGCCAGTTCCTTAGTTAAATTTCAACATAATATAATAAATTGGCAAGATTGAAAAATATACAACTAAAGTTTACTTTAATTTTTAAAAATTTTATCGTCAATTTCTGTGTTTCGTAACTGCAACTACTAAACACAGTTTGGAGCAGTACTCTTTGAAGTTTAATTAGCGAGCGTAGTTTTGATTACAGTTTATCTACAAAAATATCAAATAGCGAAATCTGAGTAATCTATAAAAGTGATTTTTGGAGCTATGTTCTTTCGAAACATCAAAATGTTAAGCGATCAGTCATAATAAGTGAATATGATATTTCGACCATTGTCAACCACACTACAGTTTTGCGTAGAAGTTTATCTTAGTTTTTACCCGTGCAAATTGATCTTATTTTCACAAATGCTCATATTAGTTGGATTTTATATTATACCACCCTCATTTTCAAAACAAATTGTGACATACCTGGATTTAGCATTTATAGCACTTCGTATACTACCAGCACAAGAATTAGATGACTGGATGTTATGTAAAAATCTACTCTTTATTTAATTTTTCTTGTTTTTAAACTCAGCTTAATCCAATTAATGATTAATTTTACTACCCACGATTACACAACATGTAGGCTTTGTACCTGTACACAAATGGTTTGTACACATGGTTTGTACACAAATAAGTGAACTATAATTTGAAATTAATACCAAATCTGTAGGGATTTTAGTTTAGCGTAGAGTGAATTTCAAAGTAAAAGTTTCTAAATTTCTAAAGGTACACGACTAAACCCTAAGTATTACGAATACCTATCCATCTATTCTAAAGTAATATTGTTTAAATGTTAATTAAATAGCCACATAATCATAAATATGATTTGATTATGATTGACTGAACACTATGTTTTGTAAGATAGATGCTGTATTAGTTTGTGAATATTCATTATCAAATTCAAATATATCTAACATTCAATCTTGTTTAATTACTTTATTATGACAGATAATTGTAATTATTTACTAACAACAAGTCTATTTACTAGTAAGTAATGTCTTTTATTTGTGTTTTGTTGGTACCTACTAAATTAATTATAACATCATATTGTTTTATAAATAATTATGTTTCTAATGTCTATTTGTACTTTATTATTGTTTAATCCAATAAATAAATCATTTTTGTAAAGTTACCACAAAGTAATACAACCTTAAAATTATCCTTGAAATTTGGTTCATTACAAAAATAATATTCAATTTTCAAGACTTGACAGTAACTAAAAATTACCAAAACGAGCTTGTTTGAGGTTTATTCAGCCAGCACAACAATTTCAGCAGACAAAAAACTAAAATGTGTACATTAAAAAAATTTATGACTTTAATATTTTTAAAATTATGGTCATGCTTGTTTAATATTTAGATGGCATGGAATAAAAACTGCAGCATACAAAAATTAGAAAACTGTATTAAAATCAAGCAGGCTTAGTGCTAATTTAGTTCATACAAAAATGTATAACTTTAATGGTTTTAAAATAACGAGCATGTGAGATTAATATTAAGCTAGCACACATGAAATAAAAATTGCATCACACAAAAAATTGAAAAGTGTATTAATATTAAATCAAGCATATTTAGTGCTGATTTAGGACATTAATAAAAACAAAATAACTTTAATGCTTTTAAATCGAGCATGTGTTTTTTTCCGAGTATGTGCACCCTTCAATTTTTTGTGTGCTGCTATTTTTATGTCATGTATGCTTGCTGAATATTCATATGCCTGCTTACATATTCATATCTTATAGAAAATGAAAGCAATACAATTTTTTAATTACTAAATTAGCACTAAATGTTCTTGAATTACACTGTTCGATTTTGTGTGTTTTAGAATTGTTTGAATGACTTAAAGCGTAATGAAGGTACTTTTTTTTCAAAACACACCAACACCAATAAAATTTTCCGTGGAATATCTGGGCAGTTTAAGAATAAAAATGTAAATTTCTCAAAAAATAATTTGTTATTTTTAGTTGAAAATATCATGCTTATTTGATATTGGAAAAGGTATATTTTTACAAAACTTCATGTGAATAAAATTATTATTACGTGAAAAAAAATTTAAAACTCGATTTAAATGAAAAAGTCATTTTCTCGAAAATTTGAGGTAATTTAAAAAAATATCTTGAACAAAAGTTGTACAGCTTCTTATAATCAAAAACTTTTGTGTTGATCACTTTCACCTAGGAGATTTTTCACCAAGTTTTGACGCAAATCCCTTAAAACTGTTTTCAACCCCTAAAAAGCATCCCCATTTTGCTACTAGCATGATCTCCTCTAATTTTATTTTATTTTTTTTGTTTTTGTTTATAACCCTAACTTCATTTTATAACTGGATCTTTGCGTGCTATTAATTTCTGGTTTTCGGCATTACTAATTTGTTTTGGCATCGGTCTATTAATAAACCAGCTTATTCGGCTAGGTCTGTTCTTATAGCAAATAAATGTATCTTGAACCAACGATCATATTGTGAAAATCAAGCATACTTTTCTTTTACTGTGTATGAATTTAAGAAATAAACTACTTCTGATTATAATCAATTTGAAACTTTTATTTCAATACAAAGTAGAAAATAATTCTTTCTATGAGTCACTCAATTTAAAATATCAAGGAAGATTCGAAGGACCACAAGTTTTTAAAAATGGTCATATATGAGTTAGTCCAATAAAAGGTTGTCTTTCAAAAATATTTTGTATTAAACTTATATAAAACTAGAAAACGCATGTATATCAAATATGGTGGAAGCGATGGAAAAATCAGGTCATGCTTACTATAAAAAATGCATTGTCATCCAAAGAGATTCCAACCGAATAAACATAGCTACAAACATTCCAAGTTAAATAAAAGCTTGTAAAATTGCACAATCCTGCCTGAAAAGCAGGCATTGAACCAGCCTGTAAAGTAATTTAAAATAATGAACATAATTTGCACACATTCATTAACTACTTGTTTACTACTTGTAGATTATATATAAATGCAATAGTATTTTAATTACCATATTTCATTATGTATTCATTGGTTGTTATATGTTTTGATATCCCCTCTTTATTATGTCGTTTTGGGTTCTAGGGTACATATGTGGTACCTTTATGATGCAGTCAGTATACAGGGTGAGGTATATTCAAGTTCGTTTTTACAATGTGTATTAAATCCAAATCCAACAAATATATCCATCCCAGTGATTAGTTCCTTGTGTGTTTGATAATTATTTCCTTCAAATTAGGGTATTTGACAAAAACTGTTTATGATATAATCATAAACATTAGTAATTGAGTGAGTCATACAAATAGTAATAGAGTGTAATAACATGTCGTGACGTCATAACTTGGGAGTGCCATAGAAACTATATATATCAAAAATTGGTTTAAAAGAAAAACATATAGACTTTGTAGAAAGACACATTGAAATCAATATCAGGGCACTGCCCAATTGCCTTGACTGGATATGCAATACTCCATTTGAATAATTCAACTTTCAGTATTTTTTTAATGATTTCATCCTCTTTATTTATAGCTTTGTGCTTCGCTTAAATCACTGAAATTACGACCTTCAAAAACTTAAAGTCCTTGGATTATGAGCACAAAAGTTGTACCGGGCTCATTGTAAATAATATTTTAATAGCAAAAGCTTTGATGGTGTAAAGTATTGAACAATTCAGTACTTTCAATAAGAAGTTTTCAATATTGTTTTTATTAAGGATGTACGAGCGCCAAGGACATTTTAGATAAAATGATTCATTTTTTATGAAGACTTTCTAAGCCTTAATCAATTCTAAAAATTTTAAGACGGGGGGGAGGAAGTACTTCAAAAGTAGACATATTTAACATTGGTCTTATGGAAAAACGGTAGATGGATGATATGTTTTCATAAATTTCTCCAAAACTAGTGTATGGAAAATAAAAAAAACCTCTTTAAATTAATTAGTGAAAATCTTGAAAAAAAAAGTTGTGTCCGACTATTTAAGGATGTATGAGCACAGAAACGGGGACACAAAATAAAAAAATATATATTTTCAATTTTGAAGTTGAATAATGTTATAACTTGACAATATAAGACGAAAAGTTAGAATAAAATTTTTCGATCTAGAGTAATTTTCAAAATGTCGAAAATTGAAAATTTTGTTTAATTATTAAGCCTTTTATATTTCGAAAACGAAAACAGACATCGAAAAACTTTATTCTTACTTTTCGTCTCCATTCATGAAGTTCATCATCATCAAAGTTGAAAATAAGGTACAAATACGTTAGTCAAACGTTAGTCAACTCATTTCGTTTACTTGTACAAAAATATGCCTCATTTTATACATTACATACAGTAGTAATGTTTACAGCCTTCGTACAACATATATAAGGTATACAATTACTATATATGGTTAACTACAATAACAATATGCACAGCCGAGTTAATATCGAATATAAAACATTAAACATGTTGCTGTGGCTGGTTGTCAAACATGGCTATTGTCTACATATTCAACTCAACTAACAACAAACTAAATATAGGTACCTTCGTATTATATTAAGAGCCACATCTGCCCAAATTTTCGTTGTCAACTGAGCTTCGTGCTTAAATATACAGCATGTGCCAATTAACTGGAGACTGAGCTGTAAAAAAAGAATTTACACAGAAAACAGTAGATATAAAAAAAAATTTCCCTAACTCATTCATATAAAATTGACCCAGACCTATGAGAATTTTTAAAAGTCAACTCAACCCTTGCTCATTATTGGAATGTTTTTTCATTTTGAGTTTGATGTTCTTTGTGAAAGAGATTTTAATTATTGTCAGCATTAGTAAATTACCATGAAGAAATTTTCACCAAAATAGATTTCTGTTTGGATAAAATATGTAAATAAAAGAAAAATTTTATTCTGACAGGAACATTGCTTGATGGTGATCATTTTAAATCATTCTTAAAAATTGTGAGATGAGAAAGTTAAAAATAGATAAAATCAATCCTTGAAGCTGGTTATATATCTTGTCAATATTTGAGCTTAATTGATGCACAACTTTTTAAGTTTTTGAAGCACATCCCTTTCAACCCCCTTTTTCAAGCCCTTACTCTACTATATTATGCATATATTATACATAAAAATCTACCTCTTGAATCTTTATAGCTATTATAGACAAAACCGCACCAAAATGCGTCACGTAGTTTTAAAGATCCAAGCATGCATAGGTATTAGGGATAGACGGATTGGATTAATTTGTTTAGTTTAATGTTATTATTAACTACATTATTTTTGTAGTATTAATCATTCTAAATCATAGTTGAATATTATTTTTTTATAAAATGATGAAATCGTACAGCGAATCGAATATTTTATATAATGATAAATATTCTACCCCATGATAGTACCATCATAAAAATATTTGTGTGGTAATTTTTCGTTTCACATTTATATTAATACCAGCTTGTACCCGCGGCTCCGCCCGAGTTTTTGTCCATAAATAACTGTCAAGATCTGATATAAAATAATATGAAATTTTTTTTGTATTGCCTTAAAGGTGACATATAAATGGAAAAGCCTATAAGTTGTATCTTTCATATTTTATAAAATGTCAAATAATTAATCAGTTTTCATATTTTTTTTAAATGTAAAAAGTATGTCTTATAATCTTAGTTGACAGATATCTATAAGTTGCCTCTTTCAACCTGATTTATGAAATGTAAAAAAAATAAATTTAATTTTTTTTAAATTAAAAAAAAAAATATATCTTTATAAATTATAGGTCATGTGTTATTCTGATATATCAGCTATATTATTGTACTAGTTTCATTCAAATTCATTTGCTAGTTTTTGCGTGAAATGGTAACAAACAAACAAACATCCTTACTTTCACATTTATAATATATAGGGATGTTGGTATAATGGTATTTATTTATTATGCAAATGTAAATACATTTCATTATTATATGAATATCGTAATATTAACACAACATTTGAATAAAAATAGGTAGATATGTGATACTGTTCTGTTCTGTTCTGTTGTTGCATTCACATTGCTTTTTATTTTATTTTATTTACTTTATCATTTTATTTATAATAATAATAATATTAAAACTTCATTTATTTATTATCAAATTCAATAAATTTAATAATTATTCTTTCTCGTTATTAGACAATGCACTGTATGAATTTGGAAAGTGATTATCGTATACCTGATAATCACTTTCCAAATTTTCTACATCTATCGTTTTGAATCATTCAAGTATAAAGAAAACTTTCACAATTCCTGTCCTTTCTGTGTGATTAATTGACCTTTTTTTGAATAGGTTTCCTTATACTTGAATATACGCTTAAATAGCGACTGGTCTAGCTTTATTCCAATTCCAACCATATTGCCATATTTTCTTATTTCGCTGAGGAAAAGTACGGATAGATATTGCTCATCTCACCTAATAACCGTTGTGTTCATAATATAAAGTTTTTCCAGCCTCAAATGATTTTCCTGTTGTAAGACGTCCACTGGCAATAATAATTTGTACTGACTAAAACAGGAAGTGGACCCGTTTTACATAGTTCCAATTTAGAACACCAGATGGCAATATTTTTACTCACCATTCTCACAATCAATCAAAATGTTCATTCAAATAAAATTAATTCCGGTGGAATTCATACTTTACATCTTCTGTGTAATTTATCCTCAGATACAATCGATCTATTTGATTTTTTATCGTGGTTGAAGAGAGAATTGTATGCTTTTTGAAACGAGGTATCACAAAGGAGGGGTTGCAATTTGAAATTTTAAAGCTATTGTGAGTGGGAATGAAAGGATGACACCTTAAATTCTCTAGGAATCAATTTTGAACTTCTCTGTCGATATCTTATTGCACTCTCCCGGTTTTTCACTTAAAACAATAATCACATCAGGTCAAGAGTTACTATTTGTGGATAGTTTTGAAATGATTACACTGTATAATGGATCGATTCATAATAAATTTGTTAAACAGATTATTCTAACGCCTGGTATTGAGTTAAAACCGAATTGCAAAATTTTCCAACATTCATACATACATGCTTATTTATACCAGCCAAACTAATAAGAAGCGTGATTAAAGTCACCCAAAAAAAAAAAACGTTTTTTGGAAGTTTTTTCGCATTTATACGTCTAGTGGCGTTTGAATTGATAATTCAGCCAATTAATAACGGTTAACGACGCACAATTTAATCACTTACTCCCGCATATTTATTCATTCATATGGGTGTTCATTGTATTTAACGAACATAACGGAACCCTAAAAGGCGTATAGTCGTGTCATTTTAGCATTTTATAGAGAATTCTTTTGTACCTCAACCTATCGAGCCACCTTTTTTTTCTTTTTTTTTTAAATGATCAGGAAGGTCCATATATCGGAATCTACATCTCACTTTTTGCCGCAAGAAAGTTTTGGTTTTTGCTGTGGGCCCAATAGGCTAATCATTAGAATCCATTTAGGAGGTGATTTTTGAAAATTTTAAAACCTTGAAATTATGGGCCAGAAACGTATACTCGGGGGTTTTCGGGGTCTCTGATCACTATTCCGAAATCAGATGTTCGATATACTCTCCCCCTCTTGGGGTAATTTACCCAACAAAATGGATCAAAAAGTATACTCAGGGGTTTTTGGGGTCACTGAGCACGATTCCAAAGTTAGAATGAAGATGTACTCCCCCTCTTCTGGGGTTATTCGCCCCCCAGTGTTCTGCAATATCCTGTAAATATTTGACAAAATGGGCCAAAAAAATATACTCGGATGTTTTTGGGGTCACTGATCACGATTCCGAAGTTATAATGGGGATATACTCCCCCTTTCTTAAGTTTTTTCGCCCTTCGTTGACCTAACAATGCATTTTTCTGTAAATATTGAATTTGGACCAGCAGGGTGAATTAACCCAGGAGAGGGGGAGTATATCGAAACTCTGACATCAGAATAATGATCAGCGATCCCGAAAACCCCCAAATGTACGTTTCTGGTCCATTTTGTTGCTTATTTTCAAGGTTTTGAAATTTTCGAAAATTATCTATTATAATAATAGGCTTTTTTAGCCCATAGCAATGGCCAAACTTTCTAGAGGCAAGAAATAGATTTTGATATATGGACCTTCATGAACATTTTTAAAAAAAACTGGCCTGATAGGTTGAGGTTGTAAGAGCTTCTTCTTACATATTAAAGCTGGAATATGGAAAAGAAATAATAACAACCATTTGACGTCTTAAAATCCACTTTTCTGAGGGTCATTGGTTGTTTGTGTAACCAAAGTAATATGTACGAGATGGCAACCATGAATCAATCAATAAGAAACAAGAATCACCAACCCGTTACAAGGTACATAAAAATTCTTCATTTTAGCCTTTTTTGATCTAAAATGATTCGTCTAGTAAATACGTAACGAATGCAAACAAAAGGTATCCATGAAAAAAAAAAGACTGACTGAATTTTTCTTTTTTAAATATATAAAGAATAGCAAACAATTTATTTAACGAAGAAGTAATTATTAAAAATATCAAAGAAAAATAATATATCAACTTGAAAATATTATATTTCATGCATGAAAAAATAAATGTAAGCCATTGTAAAGTAGGTACAGTAATATAATCAAGTCATATGAAAAATACATTCCTTATGGTTGTCAGAGTGAGAACGTTAGATAATATTCATTGGAGGTGTAACACCAGTGACGAATCAAATGAGTTTGCTACGTTTAGAATATTCTTTTGGTGTATATGAGGGAAAATTGTTGCAACTTGGATCATAATTTCCATTTATATGCTTTTTATTTAATGTTAGGCTAAGCTTTTCGTTGTGTGCGTAGTCATGGTAGGGACAATAAAATCGATGCCAGCGCTTACAGTGAAATTTTGGCTATAATGGAGGCTGTTAGGAATAATTTGCAATTCTTTACATGCTAGTGTTATAGAAAATGTCAAATTAAAATTATTGAAAAACACTAATTAATTAAAACTTAATGCATTCAAAATTGTGAAAATAAGAAATCAAATTGCACAAATATTATTTTTCAAATGTAAATTATCATAATTATTTATTTAAATTTGTGAGACAATAATATTAAATTTTCAATGTAAGTCATAAATGCAATCAATACAATTATATATTGTAAGAGATTGCTCTACAATGTCATTACAATATGCATCCATAAAATTCTATAATTCGAGTATTGTTACCATGGAAACGCCTCCAATAAAACTCATACACGGTCCGAATACGAAAGTAGGCAATTTTCTACCAATGCTATAAGAAAGGAGACTTGTTGAAAAAATGCTGTTTAACCATTATTTCAGACATTTTGAGCACCTCTCGTATAGCACAAGTAAAAAATTGGTCCATTGATCTCTGATATAAGACGTTGTTTTGATTCAAGGTACATAATAGTGTGCATTTCAAACATTTTTTACCTTCTCAACATTGTAATTGTGTTTAAGACTGAAATATGGCAATTAAAAATACTCACCAAGTAGGTAGGTGCTGCCTTGTAGGATAGCATTATTTTTTACTCAGCTGAAGCATGAATATGGTGCAACACTTTCTTCTACGCTGTTGTATATACCATATTCTTTTGCTCAGCGATATTTACACTGATTTAATTTTTTTTAGTATGTTTTTCCTTTTAATAAAAATTTTAACGAAACTAATTTTATAAAACATTATATTTGTTGACCCTTATTTATATGTAAATATAAATAAATAATATTACTTAAATATTTGGTTTAAAATAAAAAATGTTTCTACATTTAATGAAAGTTTTTACCTGTGAATTAATAGGTGATCTATAATATGCAAAGTAATTAATCTACAATGTCTTCAAAGATACATTATCTAAATTCGAAAATGTGGGATATTTTATAAATTTAGAAAAACTGTTTCTGTTAAGAACTTTATTGCGGCACAATTTTACTCACTGATACTTTATCTTAAAAATGAGAAATCCACAGTTTTTGCAAACATTTGCTCGCAATCGAATCTAATTTTTTTAACTTAAATTTTCTTTATTTTTCAGGTGAGTCAAACTTTATAAAAAATATCCACAGATACGGTAAGAATTAATAATTTGCTTGGAATAACGTAGACGTAGTAGGTTCTGTGAGAGGCAAGAGGACTTACGTTAAACAAACACCCCAAAGAAAACAGAACCTATTGCGTCCACGTCGTTATTTTGGAGTAATGCTAAAAGTAAGTTAAGGTGATTCAATTTTTTAAAAACGAAGCTAAGTAACTATTTTTGATAAAATGTTTTAAATAAAAAAATGTTTGTTTTTTTATGAGGCTCAACTTTCTAATTTAAAGTGTTATTCTATCTCCTACTGTTGAGAATCTGAGTTAACTATTAAAGGATCCAGAAGACGTAGATCAAATCTGGCAGTAGAATATGATGTCTATCTTTAATCTGAATAATTTTTGTACGAAACATTTTTTTGTTGTGTAAGTATTTTAGTAAATATTTGGGTCCATCGATTAAAATGGGTTACTCTGCAGACTAACAAATTAAAATGGGTTACTTTTGATTATAATAATTTTGTCGTTCATTTTTCTAGACAGCATTTCTAATAAAACAATCTATCACACATATTTTTACGACCATTCTATATTTCACCAATTTTAACTTGTCGACTAGACTACCTTATATCTAAAGTACCTTAAAATATAGAAGTAAAATATTATTAATAATAGATGCTGTTTATTTGCAATATTTCATTTTATGTGATAAAACACAAAATTAGGAAGTATTAATATATTCACTGTTCATCATACAAGCAGGAAGGATATATAGTCTTTAAGTATGCTACAGAGTTTAAAATTGCAGCCGTTAAATGCCTTTTTCATAAATTAGATATGCTTATATCAAAATACATGCATATTAACTTATGTTATAATGGGTGTAATAATTATTGAGGTATTTATTTTCGAATGATTAGTAATGATTAGAATGTTTCACATATAGACTTAGTTCTCAGTTTTTTTAAACGAATACAATTCCTTTTACAAGGAAAATCCTTGATTGTGAGACTCCTGTAACCCCGTTCAATAAATTTTTTAACCTACTTCAAACAAAAAAGGAGAATGTTCTCAATTCGATTGTATTTTTTTAATGTTTGTTACCCCAGAACTTTCGATTGGGTGAACCGATTTTGATGATTCTTTTTCTCTTTGAAAGCTGGTGCTTCCCGCGTGGTCTCATTTCAATTTGGCTCAGTACTGACAATGACATCCATGAGAAAACCATATAAGTCTTAAATTTGCATTAAGTATGTTCGCGAATAACTATAATAAATATCACGCCAACCGATATCGATGAGTCTTTTTTTTAGTGACAAATTAGTTAGTGTATTTCAGATTCTCTAAAAATAAAAAAATAAAAACCCTTTTTACAAAAAAACCGATTTCCTAAAAAACTATTCGAAAACAAATTAATACGCACTGAAAAGTAAAAAATTGTGTAGGTATTCTTCTGAATAACAAACAATAATCAAAATATTTTTTAATTTTCTTCTAAGTAAAATGAAATTAAAAATATTAGACTCCTTAAAAGTCAATCAAATTATAACGATAATATAATGTAGTTACAATAGTTGCGATTTTTAGAGTCGGTGTCAACCAAGGAAACAACTCTGATAGTTTGCTACATTAACTTGGCTGACTCCAAAAATAGCAATAATTGTCACAACATTATATTATCGTAATAATTTGATTGACTTTTAAGTAGTCTAATATTTTTTATTTTATTTTACTTAGAATAAAATATTTTGATTATTGTTTGTTATTCAGAAGATTACACAATTATTTTTTACTTTTTAGTGCATATTAATTTGTTTTGGAATAGTTTTTTTATATTGTAAATTAAATATAATTAAAAAAGAATAATGTTGAATAAACTAAACCAATGAAAACTATTCTATTTGAAGGTGCTAACTTCTCAACGGTTTATATCTAAACTTTAAAAAACATTACTTTTCTTTGGAAATTGATTCATTTATAAAATACAAAAAAAGAAAATATTTCTATACAAATAATAAAGTTTCTTAATAATTTTATTTACCATTAAAATTTTAAAATATAAATGAATTAAACGGTATATATAGAAGAGGGATTCTCCATCTCTATTTATTTTAAACGATTTAATATAATCGTATCCTTATTTAATATATGATTTATATATAATATTAAAATGTTAATAATATGAACTCATGTAGAGGTAGATACGTTCTAGAATCCTGAATCACTACTACTTATGTATGTATAAAATGTATACGAATACGATGTAAAAGGCTTTTTTCTTTATTCTATATACAGTTTTTTCTCCTATGCAAATTGGGAATTATCTGTTTCATTACACGCTCAACTGGAAAAACGAATGAAAATTGTTACTTGTTTTCTATTTCTCTATACAAAATATACAAAAAGCAAGCCGTGGTGCATATGACCTTCGAAGAATATACCAATTATGTTTGATTTTATGTTTAACTCTACCTTTAACCTACTTCTATATAAGCCTCAATTTTTAAATCGCCCTATTCTTTTAACTTCCGAACTAAAAAAAGGAATGTTATAAGTTTGACCGCTAAATGTGTGCCTGTGTGTTTGTCTGTCTGTGTGGTATCGTAGCATCAGAACGGATGAACCGATTTTAATTTTTTTATTTTCATTTGAAAGGAAATTTAACCGAGAGTGTTCTATGTTTCAAGTGCAAGCTTAGGTTTCCGTACCCGAAAAAACTAAAAAATTGGCGACGATCGAAATGATTTTCAAAGTCGATTCAGTTTTGAAAAGGCATGACATATAAATAATTACTATGGAAATGAATGGTCCAATAAACTTGGTTCAATTCATTTCTGAAAGAGAAATGGCAAAATAATTAGGTAATTTAAAACAATAAATCAAAAGAACAAAGTCAACTTAAATTTTTCAAATTTAATTAAAATATTTCCAAAAATTTGTCCTAAAAAATGATAGCTCTCTAAGTATCCTTTTCATTTCATCTGATGTCCTTGATCATCACTTTGATATTGATTTAAGAAGGAGTGTTATAAGTTTAAAGTGTTTATCTGTGCGTCTGTGTGTATCTCAGTGGCATCGTAGCCCCTAAACGGTCGAACCGACCGACCCGATTGAGAACATTTTAGAGCGCCAGAATTAAAAAAGATTTAGGCTAACTTCTGGATTTTGACTTAAAAATTCATTATCGAAACAACTCGATATGCATGTTTTGATGCCAAAAAGACGATATAGAATTTCTAAGACCTAAGAAACCATCGCATTCAAATCCTACATTGACTACACAAATGAAACGAAAGCCCCAAAAATGCTATTATCATAAATCGTGAAGAAAGAATCACTTTTCACATATTATATGGTAAAACGAGTTGTGTTTGGTATAATTATCTTTGCTGTTTGCACCTTCTCGTTTTCAAATCTCATAAAACATTTTTTAGGAAACCCATAAAACGAAAGCTTTATAAAAAAGTTTTTGGTTTTAATTTTCGGAGCGAATGTAATAATTTTTTATCAAAAAGTTTAAAATAAAAAAATATTTCTCCACACTTCATCATCCTTCTTTACTGTAAATATAAACATCTTTTCCTTGTTTTACTCACACTATTCAGTTAGTGTTTTGTGTGTTTTATCTTTGTTGTTTATTTTTTAAATTAGTTGATATTTTGTTTAACAATTTGTTTTTTACAAGATTTTGTTAGAAAATTTGTGTGTGTATGTTGTTTTTGTGGTGAGGAAAAGTCTTTATTTACCTTCTGAATTTAAATTGTTTTATTTCAATTTTTCATCATTACGTTTTTTGTGTCTTTATTGTTTTATTATGGTAATAATTTTCAGTTGAAGCGTGATGTGCATGATTGTTCAACATTTACATATTCACAAAAAAATTTTCAAATGATTATGTATGCTGTTCCAATTCTTTTTTTTTCGTGTACCTTAGCTTTCATCTAATAAAAATTGTGAATCAAACTGAAAGAGCAGTCGATTACATTATCTACAGAATATAATATCGGTTTTAGGTCTCTTCGTGATAATGTATACGATAGGTCAGTTTAAAGCTCAGATTTAACCAGTTTAAGGCTGCAAATAGCCGTGGTGATATTCAATCCAGCCTTAATGTTAGACATTTAAAAATCTCTTGATTGGGGTGGGAGAGTTGGAAAAACTGCCACTAAAAGGTGGTGCTGTAAACTGTTTGCTTGTTTAATAATTCATTAGATGTGATTCTGAACAGTCATCTTGCAAAGTTTGAGCCCAGCAAGTGATCCCAATTCGGAGCTATGTTGAAAAAAACTGAAAAATCAACATTTTAAGTGGAGGAATATCCCACGTTTAATTTGTTGACCTTAACAGGTCAACTTGGGGCATTATCTATTATTACTAAGGCTCAGCAGACCATAACCATGACCGATTTACTGATGGATATATGACCAGCTCTATAACTATAATACTTATTCAGCATTACTTTGACACTAATAACTTCACTCAACTATACAGGATCAAATTTTGCATGCCCTCATTTGCCCCATTTGCCCCAGGATGTAAATCCTAGTGCTACTTGGTAGTAGAATATAAAGCTGTCTATGACACATCAGTTTTTCTCTTTTAAATAGCCAATTCACAAAATTTTACTCAGGATTACAATATATTTAAATTAATAAATTTCATAATTTTCCGGTAACAGGAACGTGAAATATTCTGATGTTAGGGGAAATGTTTTTAAAGTGACCCATGGATCTCTAGGAGCAGTTTAAAACTCAATGAAATAGAAAATCCAATATTATATACAAACATGACAATATTGAATTATTGACAATATAACTGACCGTAGGCATGTAAATTACTGATGGATTTAATGAACCAAATTATATTCACACCCAGTAGGAACTTTGTCCCTTTCGTTCTTCGAACATTATAAATGTAGCGCTTACTTTTTTATTTAATAGATATGTTTATGAAAACTTGTGGTTATTAGAAGTCAAATACTTGTTTTATTCTTCAAGGAATTTATTTTACCACTCTCACTTTTTATTGTTTGAATTTATTGTAATATTAGTTTAAAGAAGACATATTTCTGATTTAGTAGTGAACTCAATATGTGCGTATAATACCTAAATTTGGTTTGATCAGAATATTTATTATCACTGTACATAAAATTTCCTTTTACTTTAAATAATCTCTATTAGCTTTAACTTTGGATTACACACTGACACAATTCGTATTTTTTAATGAAACAATACCACAAGTATCGGCAAAAATATTTTTGTGTATTCTCAAAATTCATGACAAGCAGAATCGATTGAAAAAGTTGTAGTTTCTTAAGTAATCTAGATGAAAATGTTCGATTTTTGGTGTCGTTTCTTTTTTTGAAACAAATCAGAACGTGCGATGAGGAACATAGTAAAAGTTCCAGCTATTGAATGTCTGAAGACAATGTTGCCAACCTTCCTACGAAGATAGACTCCATCGATATTCAAGTAGGTTCTACTCTCACATGTAATTTCCTCCGGTACATAATTAATAGTCAATAAAGAATGACAGTGTAAGTTAATTACAATTTGTCAATATTAATTGATCGTATAGACAAACTTTAAGTGGAAATATTTATAGATTTAATTAACAGTACCGCTTTTGGGAAAAGTTAAGTTCACAGAAACTAACAGATTGATCTATCAAAAATTTTGAGAAGAAATATTCCCTGTGATATCATTAAACTAATAAGTCCTGTTTGTTCCACAGTGCTTAGTTTGATGAAACAACTTTCATTTTGTACTAAGAGCTTCCCTAATTTTTGAGCCAATTCATCCAAAATTTTAACTACGGAGCTGGTTATTAAAGTAGATCGGAAGGTAAGGGTTTCCGTTACCCTTAAATAAATTATATTTAATTGAAACGGTAAATTTCGAAACTTTTATTCTACTTTTAACCACCTCTAGATACATAAATGAGAAAGAATATTTAATAATATTTTATAAAAACGTAATTTTTCTTCAAAAAATGAAAATACCCTCTTCTAAATTCACACATCAATTGTCATCAATTCGAATATAATATCCCTTGTGTCATCAGTGTATAATTTTCTTAAAATTTTGTAGGTAGTATACTAATTTATAAAAGTTGTATAAATCCGCATGTTATAAAAAAAAATCATGCTTGACAAATTTTATATTTTACAGAATTACGTTGTTGAATTACTCTCTGTTTATTTGTATCTTATTTATATTTAAAAAATTCTATGAATAAAAAAACATAGGACTTCATAATATTACAAGTAATTGTAGTAAAATAACCATTTTCTACAAAGTTATAAAATGTGCAGCGAACATAAAAAAAACTCATTGAAATGAGGAGCAAAGGTAATAACGTAAATATTGGTGTCCATCTAAACATAAAAAGGTCAATGATTCAGATAAGTCATGTATGCATTGGCGTAGTTACAGATTTTTTTTAGAATGAGCTGCTGCGCACCCGAAAATATTCTCATGTTCCAATGAAAAAATAATCTTTTTTGAACTATATTAATATTTGCTTCTCAATTACTTGTATTTGTTGTAGTTTCGATAAACCAATACTTGTGATTCAAACCTGCAAATTTTTTAAAACTCTCGATTTTTTTAGGGTAGGCAATGAACAGCGTTGTCCGTGTAAGGGTTTCTCAATAATGAATAAAAATATCCTTCTTTTGCCATTATTGAGCCGTCCTTTCGAAGCTTATTAACCCATTTTAGGGAAGTGCCTCGAGTGTTGAAAAGGTATTTTGATGGGTATTGAACCTTCAGCAAAATTCACTTCATAAAAAAATCACTGACTCGCCATGTCGAACAAAACAATTATATTTTCATGTATGTTATTTAAGAGTCTACGTTGAAAACAATTTCATCAGGACAATTGAATAAAAAATACTTTTAATTAAGAAATGAATTGCAATAAACCGCACAGTCCTAGTCCTTTTTATGACCTTATAACCCGTTAAACAAGCACTTCCTTTTTGTGCCCTTTCCTGTATAATAATATTGATATTTTGTCGTAACAGTATTTTTAGGAAGTCAAATTTGAAGAATCATTTTGTAATTTGTTTATTTTAATCTCTACATTTTCGAAATAAATGGAAACAATTTTTTACGCGTTTTTATTTGAAATTATCGATGAAAATCGAAGTTGCCCTAATTTTTAAGGGCATTTAAGGACAAAATATAACAAACCATATGTATGGACGTCGAAAGTAGAGTTTGCAAAAAACTGTCATGACAACAACATTTATTAGGGTGCTTGGTAGAATCAGACATTCGAGCGTATAGATTCCATATTTATGACAAACAAAATATTATAAAAAATGTATAAAGTTATTTAAAAAGTACAGAAAAAAATGCGTGTAGGCACTCTACGAAGAACAGAAAATATTCAAGATACAAATATCCAATTTTACACTGTATTATGTCCAAAGAAAGAAAGATATATATACACAGACGTTGTTGTATATGTCACCGGATTATTTTAGAATCGTTAGTTTAAGGTAAATCTAGTTATATTGTAAACTGACAATAGATTATGAACGGATAATAAGACTTACAATCTTAAGTTTTTATTTTTAAAGTTATAGAATAATGTAACAATGTTTTCTAGTTAAAACGTAATTTAGAGCACGACTCAATGCAAAATGCGCGTTGATTGGTTGAATGAGTCGTTATTTTATGAATTTGGTTAGTGTCAAGTAGGTGAACATAGTGGTTTTCATGGATGTGACACACACACACAGTACATCTCACATGCTTTCGTGACGATTTCTACTAGTTCCAAAAAAGTTTAACCTATAAACAAGACTATGATTGCATGTTTGTTTATCTTCATAAACTAAAGGCTGAAAATCGTAGAATTGCAAGCTGACAGTTTGTCATTATGAGTTTATTAGCCTATGAAAATAAAAATGTGAGATTGTAAGTCGTTTTGTTCGTTCACAATCTATCATTGGTTTAAAAATCTGACTAGATTTAGTATAAACTAACGATTCTTACTTCAATCCGGTAACAAATATATATGGAAAATACTTTTCTATATTTGATGTAACGTATTATCAGGAGTACAGAATATACAAGTTACAGGATAATTATTAATTCATGAAACTGAAAATTCAACTCTTTATGTTTTTACATCGTATGTATGTGTTCCTAGTAGTTTATAGATTTATTCCCTTTGGCAATTTGTTTTGTTTTCTTCATTCAGAAAGGTTGTTTTAACAACTGTACTGTATGTACTGTAGTACTGACGATATACTCTGCCACTCAACTCGATGTACATAAAGTTGTAGTTAGATTCTTTTCAAATTGTTTGTCTACTTACTTCATGTTGCTTTTCTGCTGAGTTAGGATTCCAAATCAATCATAATCAAAACACACAAAAAATCGCTGAAAAGAACCTTTTTCTTTCCGTCCTTTAGTGTTTTATTTTTTCTAAATCTTTTCGTTGTTTCCATCCAACAATGAACATCTGGAGAATATTTAAGACGATTTTGTTAAAAAATTATAAGCTATTCGGACCACTGAAAGTAAATTAATAAAAATATAAAACTTAATTCAAGAAAATAGGCATACTTAATTTGTAACGACTACATAAAAATTGAAGTATGACAAGTAAATATTATCTTTAACCCAAACCCAGAAAATATTACTTCTTATCATATAAAGAACATATTTTCTTCCTTTATTTTTATACCATGTATATATGAAATATACAAGGTATATTAAGTTTAGTCCCAAGTTTGTAACGCTTGGCTAAAAATCACCTAATTAGTTCTTTTTCGGTTGTCTGTCCGTCAACACGATAGCTCAAAAACAATAAATGACATCAAACTGAAATTTTTATAACATGCTCATGACATAAAAAGTGAGATCGAGTTCGTAAATGTGTAACATAGGTCAATTGGGTCTTAGGTCCGTGCGACCCATTTCGTAAACTGTTAAAGAAATTGCTAAAGAGATAGAACAAAAGTTTAAATGTAAAAAATGTGTCTTATAAAAAAATAAACAACTTTTGTTTCAAACATTTTTTCGTAAACATCATTGTTTACCCGTGAGAGCGCAAATGAGACGCAAATTATATAGTTTGTATTAAATGGGAATATTAGTTAAGTGTGTATGTATGTATGTTTGGCTATCTTTCGTTACTTAAACGACGTAAAAAAACAAACGAATATATGATCAACATTGTCTTTACATGGTATTTCAACAATTAACTCAGTCAGTTGTTTGGTTTCACTTGTTTTTACTATGTAGCGTCTTGCTGCGTAAAACAATGGTATTTATTTATGTAAAAATGTTTCAATCAAAAGTTGTTTCTTCATAGAAGGGTCAGTTTTTGTATTTAAACTTTCCATCTATCTCTTTCGGTTTAAGAGATGACTTTCGCAGATCCAATTTCCAATTTTGAACCTTCACGAACTTGATGTAACCGTCTTAACATCTAATAAATTCAACTAAATCTGATCGGTCCGATAAAATAATTGTTTTTATTGAAAATACATAATTCGAAAGGAAAAGCATGGTTTTCAATTTTTTAGAGTTTAAAAGACCAAAAAAAATCAGCTAGCCTTGACCGAACAACTTTTCAAATCTTTACAAAACCCAACAAACTCTGAACATGACTACATGTCTGAACATGACCAGGATAATTACACCTACATTTATAAGTAGAAATTTAAAACTATTTTCCTAACATAAATGCGACTGATCCAGCAAAAAATAAATCCTTTAAGCAAATCTTACATTTTCACTCTTACAATTGCTAAACTTTTCAGTAATCAGCGACTACCTGAACCTCTAATAATGAATATATTTTCAGATTTGATTGTTATTTTTTATTTTCAATAATCTTTTGTGTTTTGACTGTAAGGAACTATATATCTACATATTATACCATTTCACATAGTTTATATTTGTTTCTACAAGAATTTTCTTTTACTATTCATGAAGTTTTCTTTCTGCGCTCTCGACAGTAAGTACAGAAACTATAAAATTAACAAATCATGTATAAATTGAAATTGTTTGTTGTTATCGAACCGAATCGTAAAAAAAAAACAATGTTTTTGTTGATAATATATTTTTAATGATTTGGATTATTGGTTTTTATTGCATAATAAAGCTTAAAAATGGGGCAATAAAAGAAATTTAAGGCCTAGCTCTCAAAAAAAAAAAAAAAAAACGATATAACTTCCATGCCTTTTCGCATTTTCTCATACAATGTGTATCAAATTATTGAAAAGTATTTATACAATCTTTTAAGATATATCGGTTATGTATGACTACGAAGCCCTTGCAAAAATATCCTGTAAAAAATATCTTTAAGGGAGTGCGAGCGCCAGAGCAATTTTGGATAAAAGGCTTGATTTTTTTATATGGAGTTGGACTAAGTCTTAATCAATTCTGAAAATTTTGACAGGGGTTGCTCGATTATTTGAATGAATAAATGATTTCAAAAGTAGACATATTTAACATTGGTCCTATGGGAAAACGGTAGATGGTTGATTTTAATAGATTACTCCAAACCTAGTAGGTGGAAATTAAAATAAAACTATTTAAATTAGAGTTAAAACTTTAATTAATTATTGAAAAAAAAACTCTTTGTGCACGACTAATTATGGATGTATGAGCACGGTAGTTGGGATGCAAATTTAAAAAAATATATCTTTTCAATTTTGATAGTGAATTATGTTATTACTTTACAATATAAGACGAAAAGTGGGAATCAAATTTTTCGATATCTGGAGTAATTATCAAAGTATCGCAAATTGAAAATTTTGTTTAGTTATTTAACTTTCGATATTTTAAAAACCAAAGCAGATACCGAAAAGTTTGATTCTTATTTTTCGTCTATATTCATGAAATTGTAACAAAATCTAAAAATTGATCTAGTTTTCGAATAAAAAGTCTTCATTGAACTGAGATCCCCAAAGCCTCCGACAAAAAGGAACAATATTGAAAAAATTTGTAATACAGTTCTACGTACATTTAAAACCGCAATTCCGATAGATCAATGTCGATAAACTTTCCGAAGTTAACTGACTGAGTTCCAGCAATAACGAATTTCTTCTCTTGAATGATTTTACAAAGTTTGATCACATATTATAACGCATTCGAGGATATTTGTTTTCGTGTTTGAAATTGATAAAATTCTAAAGAACAATTTGATTGATTTTATTTTAAATAGCTGAGTTATCTGTAGCATGTAATAAAAGTTAGGATTATCCAAACTATACATACGGATTTATATCTAAATATAAGGTTTTATGTTGTCTTAAGTTTCTATTAATATTTATCATACAAACCTTCTGTTCACCTATTACAACAATGAATGCGACAAAAGGAAACTTTTAGTATACTTATGTGTATGTTGTCAGACAGAGATGGAGAAATCCTTCACATCACCCACGGTGGTTTTCATTACATCATGTTTTATAATATAAGTCCTGTTTTACAATTGTGGAATATACAAAAACTTATACCACAGTGTAGAATGAAAAATGATCTGGTAATATTATTATTCACTTTATTTTGAATTTATTTATTTCAAAAAAGGATTCTTCTCCAAAAATAATTTAACTATTTTAATAAATTTTATATATAAATAATTACTATGGAAATGAATGGTCAAATAAACCTGGCTCAATTCATTTCAAAAGTGAAATGGTAAAATAATTAGGTAATTCAAAACAATAATTCAAAAAAACAAGGTCAAGTCAAATATTTCAATTTCTATTAAAATATTACCAAAAATTTTTCCCAAAAAAATGATAGCTCTCTAAGTATCCTTTTCTTCTCATCTAGTGTCTTTGACCATCACTTTGATATTGATTTTAGAAGGAGTGTTTTAAAGTGTTTATCTGTGCTTCTGTGTGTTTCTCAGGGGCATCGTAGCTCCTAAACGGTCGAACCGACTTGATTGAAAATTTTATCGTTTAATTTCCAAAAATTGGTTTACAAGGAATAAATCGCATTTTAAATTTTGTAAAACTTGTTTAGATCAGTACAAAATGGATTTTCTCAGTAAACATTGCGTATAAATGAATTAAGATGGGCACTAGTTAGTGACTGGTATGTATATCGCGCATACATATATTATAAACGACATTCAAAATAACGTATGTATAGTTAAAGTAAGTATATTATACCTCTGTAGTCGTTCTCTTGTTAGTAGGATGTTGTTATTAATACCCAAGATTATTCACGAACCATATGACTATATAAGTATACAAAATATGCCAGAGATATGTGCGATTTAGAAAATGATCCCATCAATTTTGCAGACTAATCTTTTATCATCATAAAGCAAAAAAGCATGTAAATAAATTAGCCAACTTGTAATAGGAAGTTAATTGTAAATTTTATTATTATTTAATTAAGTAAATAAGATGAGGTATGCTCAAGGGTAAGTAGACAACAGTCAATCAATGGAATCGTGTAGTTATTCCAAATATCGTAGCATTACCAGTGGCGTCTGATCAGCCACTGCTACTATGGAGTAGTTGGCTGAATGAAAATGTTAAGTCGAAGTTTCCAAAACAAATTCAATGAATTTATCCAATTTACTTTACTAAACATTGATAATTTTCTTTACTACTTAAAAGACTATTGTCCCGATTGGAATTAAATGTATCTTTCAATGTATCTTTCGTTAAAATTTGCAAATGTGTTCAAATAGATGACGGAGTTTGAAAAAAAATTTTAATCGATCGATGAACATAAAGATATAAGCAATTAAATAATATTTTCTATCTTTTTCTTGCAAAACAACTTTTAAAATGACGTGACCACGTGTTATTTTCCTCTCTTTCTATTTGTACATTTATATCCTTCGAATGTTTGTACCTTCTTTTTAATGTTATCCAAAAACTGACAAACTTCGCTTGATTTAACAAAAAAATTTTTGATAAAGACAAAGGTCTATTTTCTAGATTGCTTTTTTATCATACGTTTATCGAAATCCTCTCTAGAACTACACCTACACTTGGGATGGACTGATCACCACTCGAATGAAATAACAAGGTTTCGTCCAAGAATATCTTAAACAATTATTAAAGCTGTAGGGCTTCAGGAGTACCTTTGAAGCAAAGAAGGTACTATTAATCAAACTCAAACATAATATTAACTAATCTATACCGCTCAGGATGATAAAAATATAATTTGGAAAAGTGGTTTCTTTAAACAACCTTTTCAAAATCGTACATTTGTCTTCCCCTCTCTTCCTCATATACGTATGTATAAGTATAGGAATACGGTATAAAAGTAATGGTAGAGGGTTCATCGTAATATATAATGAGTATGGTAAGTGAGGATTATATTCATTCAACTAGGAATAATACTCAAATTTATTGGGTTTTCCTCTGTTTATAATATTTAGATATATTTGAGTGTTTTATTATATTGAAGAGTTGCTATACTTGGCAACTTTATCATTATAACATATGTAAACTTAATACGTTCATACTTATATGCTTATTACACATTTTTTCTCATAATCCTGTTTTTCAAGTGTTACATTTAGTACAGATGATAAGCTGAAGATAAGCTACCACTTACGAGGTTTGAATTAATTGAAATTTCTTCGAAAATGTTCAAAATATTTTATATATTATTTCTCTAACCTATTTTTCACAATTTACCACTTATTTCCAAGCTTATCCTGCTGGCTAAGGACGGAGTAGATTTGCGGTCCACAAATTCCGATTCTCAAATTTGCTTTAATAAATCCAAATGTAATAAATTTGTGTTTTTTTGAATAGGTGAACATTTTTCGAATGAAACAGTTATTTATAAATTATGGAGGGAGATAAGGAGAACTATCTTAAATAGGAGTTACAGTAAAAAAGTGTCCATCTAAAAACAGAAAATAACAGTTACAAAATTGACCAGAATGGCGCTTGTGTAGCAGAAGGTGTTTGATGTAAAAGTCTCCATCCTAATCGAACAACTTGTTTAGATCTTTATCTTACTCTTATTACTTTGAGCACTTCTTTTATAACTTACACTTTTGCTACAACAGCGCCACCCTTATTTGCTGCTTTTCGATGGACACTTTTTATATACAGAGATAGTTCTCCTTATCTCTACCCTCCATATTTTTAAATGTTCTCTTAATACTGAATGTAACAACTAATAAAATAAAGAGTTTATTAGGTGAATATATTTCAAATTATTTTAAAACATGTCCTCGTAATACTAATTTAAGCAACTGCCACGGGTTAACCACAGTACTACAAAGTTTACTGCCGCGGTCTGTTCCAATAGATCATTGTTGAAGAAAAATTCAGTTAAATGATTTTAATTGATTCACCAGGTATATGTATTGTTTTCCAAAATTGCTTTGATAAAGCTATTTGACGACTAAATGATTTTCTAGGTGTTTATTCATGTCACTTGTATGAGCGAAAAAAAATATTTTTAATTAAAAGTTCATTGTATAATGAATATATTACAGAATGATTTAAAAGTCATTATAAATTTTTATGGTAAGATATACTTATTAGAAACGATGATAATTATAAAGAAATTCCCTCTATGTTTTAAATTTCTTTGCCTTTCCAGTTTAACTATCTTGATATGTTTTTAACGCCCTTTTATTAACTAGGTATGTATCTATATATCTATGAAACGGAAACTTTGAACGTGATTTTCATCCGGATTGCATTGAAGCTTTGAAACCAATGGCAATACAATAATTTAAGTTTGACAAGTTATCTAGATCAGAATCATAAGGATTTATGATTTTCATACCTCTAAATATATACATTTATTTGCGCTTCCACCATCTTTATTCTAAATTTTTGATA
The DNA here is from genome assembly GCF_905475395.1 of Chrysoperla carnea. Classification (NCBI taxonomy): domain Eukaryota; kingdom Metazoa; phylum Arthropoda; class Insecta; order Neuroptera; family Chrysopidae; genus Chrysoperla; species Chrysoperla carnea. The sequence continues at coordinate 49,368,509 of NC_058340.1, read as the reverse complement.
AATAAATAATGAATAATAGTTAAAAAACGTGCAAAATAATTAATAGTTAAAAAACAGGTAAAAAAATCGTAGAGTTCTTCTTAATAATTGAAAGCACCTCACGCTTTTTTATGATAAAATGTTCTTATCGAATTGATACGTGTAATTTTGATTCATCCCGTATATGTATAATCTAATGGAAACAAAATTCATTAACAAATTTTTGAATAATTTTATTTCCTCTGAAATTAAACACAAATATTTTTTTATTTTTTATTTTTTGTAAATAAAACACTCATCGTTTAGCAACAAAAAAAAGTATCATTTTGTTAGATATATTAATTTGTTATAGGGGTAACCCTTAGGCATAATTTATCAAAATAATAACAACAATTATACACAGTAACAAAATATATAGCATTTAGTATACATGTTCAATATACCAACAATCCGTGGTAGGTATGGCCCTTCAGGGCTGGATCAATAAATTCTTGAACCTTTATCATTAATTGATATTTTTAACCCCCGAACTAAAAAAAAGGGGTGTTTTAAGTTTGACCGCTATATGTGTGTGTCTGTGTGTATGTCAGTCTGTGGCATGGTAGCGCCTATAAGGATCAACCGATTTTAATTTTTTTGATTTCATTTGAAAGGTTACTTAACGTAGAGTGTTCTTAGCTATGTGAGAGTTTAGGTTTACGTACTTGGAACATCTAAAAAATTGGCGATGATCTTCAAAATCTATTCAGTTTGGAAAAGGCATGACCTATAATATTAACATAAATAAATAAATAATTACTATGGAAATGAATGGTCAAATATACGTGACTAAATTCACTTCAAAAAGTGAAGTGGTAAAATAATTAGGTAATTCGAAACAATAATTCAAAAGAACAAAGTCAACTCAAATATTTCAATTTCAATTAAAATATTTCCAAAAATTTGTCCCAAAAAATGATAGCTCTCTAATTATCCATTTCATCTCATCTGATGTCCTTGATCATATTTTCATCACTTTGATATTGATTTAAGAAGGAATGTTATAAGTTTAAAGCGTTTATCAATGCGTCTGTGTTTTTTTCAGTGGCATCGGAGCCCTTTAATGGTCGAACTGACTTGATTGAGAATATTTTATAGCTAGGTTTCCAAAAATCGGTTTACAAGGAATAAATCGCATTTGTCGGTGATTTTTTTAATTTTGTAAATTTCACTTGTATTCAAATGTTTTACATTTGGTTGCTTATTTCGGGATTTTAACAATAAATTTCTATCAGAAAGTAAGCAATAATAATAATAATGATCAATGAAAATTATTATTGAGTGATATATATTATGTTTTATATTATATATTCATTCGTTCACTCAACAATACAACACAACTGATCATTAATTTGTATTTATTGACCTGAAAATAATTTCAAATTTATGAGTGTGTAAATTAATTTGTATATTGTGTACGTGTGTGTATGGTCTGCCTATGTATATTTACTATCATCATTACATTATTATTTAATACATAATAAAATCTATTGTTTATGATACAGTGAAAATTATCTAATAGGCTATCTAATTATACACCTACGATTATATTGCACAAAGGTCATGTTGCCTGTCCAAACACAGATTTCGTAATTTTTAAAAAAAATATCATCATTTTAAATTTACTTTTCAATAGGGTATTATCGTTAGTCAAAAATAAATCATGAAATTTGAAAAAAGTTAAAATTTATGTAAAAATATACTTAAATATTCTGATCTCGTCATTAAAGCATATTTTTCTTTTAAAAAATTAAAATTAAAAATTGTAGTTTTTAAACTGTATATCACGTGATCTAAAACGCGGGTAAGCCCTGCTGTGATAAAATCCAATAAGGACACAATTTTCTTTTTTACCATGGAATATTTTCTCGAAAAAAAATACTGTTTAACAATTACAAATTAAGCAATAATTACTCTGTTCAAGTCAATACGTTTAATAAATTCAAAGTACATGAGTAGAAGAGCCTATTCTTTTTGAAAATTGCCTCTTTGATAATTAGAAACTTTTAAAAATTGATATAATGTTTGAAAAATCCATCGCCTGTCTCTAAAAAATCTATTATCTTTCTCTCGAATACTTAAAGAAGATCGTGATTTATATAATCGTTTCGTTCGTTCACTTACACCCATGTCTTCTCGTTGCGTTGGCTCGTTTCTCGCGGCATAACTAAATTAAATGTATACTTTTTTGTCCACATGCGGTATGATACTGTAAACAATACTAGAGTAGATAACTATATATTATAAATTTATTATATCTTTATAATAAAATAGTTATAATAAATTAATTGTGTTATTCCTGTTTATAATAATTATTGTAAAATTTCAACACAATTTTGTAATATTATTTATTCATTTAATACTATGCAGGTATTTTCTACAGGATAAATTGTACATTAATATAATCGTATCCATTAGAGATATCGTGCTTTATGAGTACTTGTACTATATCTGGCTTCTTTGAAATATTTAAATAAATCTTTCATTAAGGTACTAGAACCATATAAGGCTCACATAACTTCAATACGCAATAAATTTTCTAAATTAAATTTTTCCAAAAAATTGCTATGCGTAAATAATTTCTTATTTACTGGTAATACAAATTTTATAAATTTGTCGTATTTAAGGATGTATGAGCATGGTAGTGGGGGCACAAATTTAAAAATAGATATTTTCAATTTTGATGATAAATTTATGTTATTACTTGACGATATAAGACGAAAAGTAAGAATACAA